>NC_135625.1:40756118-41063118 GCF_053574225.1 Canis aureus | reverse complement strand
TATTTTATTCCCCTTTTATGTTTTGATGTCAAAATTTATATTTTTTATTGTGTATCCATCAAAAATTGGTGAAACTGGGGCACCTAGATGGCTCAGTGGTTGAGCATATACCTTTGACTCAGTTCACGATATTGGGGGTCCTGGGATTGAGTCCCACATCGGGCTCCTCATAGGGAGTCTGCTTCTCCTTCTACCTATGTCTCTGTCTTTCTCTCTGTCTCTGTGTCTTTCATAAATAAATAAATAAATAAATAAATAAATAAATAAAATCTTTAAAATAAACAAACAAAAAAATTGGTGAGACTATGACTATTTTTATACTTTTTGTCCTTTAACCTTTACTCTAGAGTTGAAAGCATATCATTATATTAAAATATTAGGATATTTTCAATCTGACTACATATCTTTGCCAATATGTTGTATATTTTCATATGTTTATATGTTACTAATTAGCATTCTTTTGTTTCAGCTTGAAGAAAACTTTTCAGCATTTCTTATAAGGCAGGATTGGTGGTGATACAGTTCCTCAGCTTTTGTTTGTTTGTTAGGGTAAAATCTTTATCACATTTTCAATTCAGAAGGACAACTTTGCTGGTTAAAGCATTAAATCATTCTTCCTTGGAAGTTTCTTACTTTTAGTATTTTAAATATTCATCCCATTCTCTCCTGGCCTGTAAGATATCTTCTCAGAAACCTACTGATAGCACTAGGGGAATTTCTTGTCTGAGTGAATTTTTTTTCCCTTGCTTATATAATTCTCTGTCTTTGGTATTAAAAAGTTTTATTATTATTTGTCTTAAAGAAGAGCATTTAGATTGAAATTTTGAGGTGACCTGTTTGCTTTATGAACTTGGATGTCCAAATCTCTTCCTAGGTTTGGGAATTTCTCAGCAGTTATTTCTTTAAATAAGCTTTCCATTCCTTTCTACCCCTCGTCTTCCAGGAATCCAATAATACATATGTTATATCTTTTCATGTTGTTCCATAACTCTCACAGACTTTCTTGATTCTTCTTCCTTCTGTTTTTTTTTCTTTTTGCACTTCTGATGAAATAATTTCAACTGATATTTCTTTTAGCTCACTGATTCTCTCTTCAGCTTGTTCAAGTTTGCTGTTGAAGGTCTCTATTGAATTCTTTAGTCATATATTTCAACTACTACTTTTTTAGGGTTTTTTTTCTTTTTTTTTTTCCTTCTCCTTGTTGAGCTTCTCACTTTGTTCTCATATTTATCCCTGGTATTATCATTAAATTGTTTATCTGTATTCTCTTGTAGCTCTCTGAGTATCTATAGAGCAGTTACTTTGAGTTCTTCATTGAATAATTACTTGATCACCATTTGTTTTAGGACAGTTACTGGAGGTTTACTATATTCCTTTGCCGGAGACATTTCCTGATTCTTCAGGATCCCTGTATACTTGCATAGGTGTCTATACATTTAAAGATGTGGTCACCTCTTCCAGAATGTATGTACCAATTTTAAAAAGGGGAGGATTTCACCTGTGAATGGAGCACACTTGATCATCCTATGATCCTGGGCCTGATGGTGCAGAGTACCAAGTGTAGGGCCACACAGTGGCACAGGATCCAGGGAGATGTAATGCTTTTTTGGTTCAGGCCACTGGGGTCTTCCTTATTAACAACTGTATGGTCCTTCTGAGCACCCTATGGGATCTATAGTTGCTGCAAGTGTTGTTTGGGCACTTCCAGGAACAATAGTTCAGGGTGAGCTTAAGCAATGGTGATTGCTAGACCAAGTGGTGTGAACACTTTTGGCTGCAGTGCCCAGCTGCAAGTGCCTATGTATTGGCAGAGATCAGTCTCAGAGACACTTAGGGTGATCAGGGTCAGGGAAGATAGCAAGGGCCAGTGCCAACTATGGGCTCAGGGAAGATAGCAAGGGCCAGTGCCAACTATGGGCTCACAGGAAGCGGTAGTGAATCTGGGTGTGTTTGCTTTCATGGCTTTACACTCCATCTCCAGTTGTGCATGCTTCAGCAGAGGCTAGTGATGGGCCTTTGGCTAAGAGACATCCAGATACACAGTTGGAGGAACTCTCTTCAGCTGCACTGATAAAGTGTTTGTATTTAGAATATACAAAAAAATTATATTAAGGATATATAAAGAATCCCTGAAACAATAAAAAGCAAACAGCCTTACAAAAAGTGAACAAAATACTTTAATTGAAAATTCATCAAAGAAGATAAGATAGATGACAAATAAGCTCATGTACAATTGCCCAGCATCATTTTTCATTGGGAAAATTAAATCAAAATTAAATATAATTACCTCTCTATTAGAAATTGGTTAAATGTAAACCAATACATACATACATGACTGCTGTTGTAATGTAAAATTGCAGTTTCACAGTTTCTTAAGAAGATAAACATTCATCTATCATATAATCCAGTCATTTCATTATTTACTGAAGACATAGAATCCTTATGCCAATACAAAGCTTTGTATATAAATATTTATAACAGCTTTATTTGTAATATATAAAATCTGAAATAACCCAAATGTAAATCAACAGGTGACTTATATACAAAGTGTTGTATATTCAAATACATTACTATTGAACAATAAAATGGAATGAGCTATATAGTTATATGAACCAATGTGGATGAATTTCAGCATTACCTTATGTGAAAAAAATCGAGATTAAAAAGAATACTGTTTAATATTAAATTGTAGAACATGCAGATAGAGCAGTGGCTGCCCATGTGGAGGAGTGCTAGCATGATGAGTTTATAAAGGTGCAAGAGGAAACTTTTGCAGATGGTGGATATATTCATTATTCTGATTAAAGTGATGATTTCATGGGTGTAATAAACTTATCAAATAAATTTTAAATGTATGTATTTATTATATGTCAGAAATACCTCCAAGATGTTAAAGTAACAAAATTTAAATGGTAAATGAGAATATTCACACTATTTTGTTGTCAAGTCTCAGGCACTAGTTAAACCTATCTTATTTACTTAACAAGTAAAAATTTATAAGAATTTTACATTAAATGGAGAAAAGCCACAGAGGTCAAACAAAACAATCTTTAAAGTGTTTGCCTAATTGGGGCATATATTTTATCAAATTTTATCCATATGTACAATTAAAATGTTTATATTTTATTGTATATAAAGAATAAGTATACTTTAAAAAAAGGAAGTACTGTATATATGAAATATCCAAGACTCCCATCCTCTGTTAACGGGAATATAATTGTTACAACAATTTAGGAAAATCTTTTGAAAATTTACTAATGTTTACTATATGCATATGCTATGAATAAAGACTGCTACTCTAATCACATATATCTATTGAGAGCTATGTGTATATAAGTTGATTAAAGGACACGTAGTAGAATATTCATAGCAGCACTATTCATAATACTCATCATTGCAAATTACTTAAATACCCATAAGGAACAGAATGCATTAATGGCTGCTGTTTCTGTGCAAATATATAACATACAGTGAGGTGAATGAACATTTTACAATTATAAACAACAATGTGGGTGAATTCCAAAATAGGTAATAATGAGCAAGAAAAAAAAGACAAATATGTATATACAATATAATTCTATTTACATTAAGCTTAAAATTTGTAAAATATTGATTCATGCTCTTAGAGACCAAAATAGTAAGTATCTTTGGGAAGGATAATGATGGGAAAAAATCAGACTGGGAGTTCTGAGGTACTGGTAATATGCTTCCTGGATTTGATATTGGTTACATGGATGTGTTTAATTTAGAAAATCCTTTGAGCTGTACAATTATGGCGTACATTCAATTCTGTTTGCATGTAATACTTCAGCAAAAAACTAGCTAAATAAACAATAATATAAGATATTTGCAAACTTTGGAAAGAAATGATGATTAAAAATGTCCTGAGGATTCTCTTGGATTCTGGCAGGATCTGTTTTTTTTGTTTGTTTGTTTATTTTTTTAAAAAAGATTTTATTTATTTATTCATGAGAGACACAGAGAGAGAGAGGCAGAGACACAGGCAGAGGAGAAGCAGGCTTCATGCAGGGAGCCTGACGTGGGACCCGATCCCCCCTGGGCCGAAGGCAGACGCTAAACCGCTGAGCCACCGGGGCTGCCCTGGCAGGATCTGTTTTGAAATCTGGATTTCAGGGATCCCTGGGTGCGCAGCAGTTTAGCACCTGCCTTTGGCCCAGGGCATGATCCTGGAAACCTGGGATTGAATGCCATGGAGCCTGCTTCTCCCTCTGCCTCTCTCTCTCTCTCTGTCTATCATAAATAAATAAAAATTAAAAAAAAATGAAATCTGGATTTCAAATAAGAAATTTTTCCATTTCATTGATAATACATTTATATATTATGCACTTTGTGATTCACATAATGCTTTAATTTTTAAGTGCAAGAAATAACAATATACTTGTCTTTCTCTGACTTAATTCATTTAACATGATAGTCTCTCCCTCCATCCATGTTGTGAATGGCAAGACTTTATTCTTTTTTATGGCTGGATAATATTCCATTGCATATAAATACATACACACACACTCACAAATATAGCATAACTGTTTTTTTTTTTCTTTTTCAAGTTTTCACTTGAATTCCAGTTAGTTAAATGCAGTGTAATATTAGTTTCAGGTATATACCTTTATGCATTTTCATCTACACTGTATGTCAACTATATTGGAATTGAAATTAAAATACAATTAGATATAATTAAATTAGATACAATTAAATTAAAATAATAAAGTATAATGTGAATAGAATAAATCTAGGGGGATGAAAACCCCTAATACCCATGGAGGTGGCCTGAGGCATGAGTGAAACATATAAAAGGATTAAGAGTACATGTATCTTGATGAGAGCTGCGTAATAAATGGAATTGTTGGATCACTCAATTGTAATCTGAAATGAATATAACACTGTATGCTAAGTATACTAGAATTATATTTTTAAACTTCAAAAAATTAGAAAAAAAGAATGAACAGAAGAGCATATGTTATAGAATGTCAATAAGATGGAAAAACACACATACTCACATTATATATAAGTATACAGATATAGATACAAATAAAGTATACATATGGATTTTATTTAGATGCACAAAACACAATCCATTTAAATATGATTTTCTTCAAGAAGAGAAACTGTAACTTAGCACGGGTAGGGGAAGGGGGTTTTCACAGAATATCTTTCTAAATTTTTAAATTAAATCCTATTAATTTGTGACTTTTAACAAACATTGATATCATAAATATACTGAATATAGTAAGCAGTGCTCAAACATGTATACAGTTACCATAATAATTAAACAAATATGCATAAAAAAATAAGAAATGTGATGACAGTGCTGTTGTTGCCTAGGATTATGACCTTAAATGTTCTTTTATTTTCCTCTGTAAGAATTTGCAATGTATTAAGATTTCAATTATTTATATAAATATTGTATATATATATATATATATAATTTTTAAATTGAAAGAAATATGTTTATTTAAATATTTAGTGAGATATCCACTGATGTCTATGTTTAATTTATAGATATAATTTTTATTAAAGAAGACTACAATGCACAGCAGAATAACTGGCTTATTCTGAGTTTCTACATTGTTCTGCCATTTATCATAATATTCACCATTATGATCATAAAACGAAATGAAATGAGAAAGTCATGCAAAAGAGAGAATGCAGAATATGAAGGGTAAATATGAATATGAAAATAATTTGATTTAAATTGCACTGTTCATTGACCAGTGAAATAAATTCATAGTTACATAACAATGATATTCATTCCTAAGTATGCACTATTTTTAGTGCATATTCCTATGTAAATGGTATTTTATAGTTTTTTTCAATAGATTGTTGCTAGCATATTGCAGAAAGTCAAAATTTTTGCTCTTCTAGAATTGTTTTTTTTTCATGAAAATGTAGTGTTTATTTTTTTTATTTTTAAAGATTTTATTTATTTATTCATAGAGAGAGAGAGAGAGGCAGAGACACAGGCAAAGAGAAAAGCAAGTGCCAAGCAGGGAACCTGACGTGGGACTCGATCTTGGGTCCAGGATCACCCTGGACCCCAGGCTGCAGGCCGCACCAAACTGCTGTGCCACCGGGGCTGCCTGAAAATTTACAGTGTTTAGATGTTGTATTAAAACTTTCTTTAATTCCTGGAACCTCAAAATGTCTCTCTTTAGTAGTTTCAAATACTGTGAAAAAAGTATCTTCAGAATTCCTTTGAAATTAGGTACTTTTTCTTATAAATTTCTATAGGCTTTTTAAATTTTTTAAATTTAAATTCAATTTAATTTACATATAGTATATTATTAGTTTCAGAGGTAGAATTTAGTGATTCATTAGTTACATATAACACCCAGTACTCATTCCATCAAGTACTCTCCTTAATGTCTATCACCCAGTTACCATATCCCCCTACCCACTTCCCCTCCAGCAACCTTGTTTGTTTCCTATAGTTGAGAGCCCCCTACGGTCTGTCTCCCTCTGTTTTTATCTTATTTTTGCTTCCCTTCTTCTAGGTTCACCTGTTTTGGTTCTTAAATTCCACATATGACTGAAGTCATATTGTATTTGTCTTTCTCTGACTTATTTCACTAGTTTCATCCATGTCATTGAAAATGGCAAGATTTCACTCTTTTTGATAGTCGAGTAATAGTCCATTGTGTATATATATATATATATATACCACATCTTGCTCAATAATGTACTCAGCATCAGGGAAATACAAATCAAAACTACATGCTATTCTTACATTTGTCAATCTTATCTTCTGGTGACCACATAGTTAACTCATTGAAGGCAAGAAACCTTCATAGAAGTCCTTAAGAATGCCCTTTCAGTCCTTGCTTTCTATGACACACCCAGTCTTTGATTGGAGTGAACTTATGCAAAAATAATAGAGAAAACTGGGCTGTCCAGGTGGCTCAGCAGTTTAGCGCCGCCTTTGGCCTGGGGTGTGATACTAGGGACCCGGGCACGTCAGGCTGTCTGCGTGGATCTACATAAAGCCTGCTTCTCTTTCTGCCTGTGTCTCTGCCTTTCTCTCTGTGTCTCTCATGAATAAATGAATAAAAAAATATTTAAAAAAATAATAGATAAAACATTGGATCTTCAGGATGCCTGGTTGGATCTTCAGGATGCCTGGGTAGCTCAGCAGTTGAGTGTCTGCCTTTGGCTCAGGGCTTGAACCTGGAGTCTAGGGATCAAGACTCTCATGGGCTCCCTGTGTGAAGGCTACTTCTCCCTCTGCCTGTGTCTCTGCATCTTTAAGTCTCTAATGAATAAATAAATAAAATCTTTTTTAAAAGATTGAATTTCCTTACAAAATATGGCAATCAGGATCACTTATTCTGTCCTTCATAAAAATAGTCATTAAATGAATAAAATAGCATACTAATAAAGTGTTATATTAAGTTAAACCCTGATAAAAACTAGAAACCAGCATAGTGGTTTTCAAAAATTAAGGAAAGCTCCAGCAAGTCTGGCAAAGTTAAAGAAGAATACTAGGAATAGCCTTGGTATTTCTGGGGGCTTCAAACAACTGGGAGGTTTTTCAAATCCATATCTAAGACCAAGATTTCATAAGGGTACATGAGATAGGTGATGATAATTGTATCTAATATTGTGTTTCTTATATTTTTAAAATTACTAGTGAGGCTGCAAATCTTTATTTTCATTTGGGCCATACTGGTTTTCTTTCTACATGGAAGTTACTTTTCATATCATTTGACCTCTTCTCCCTGTTTGTTTATATTTTATCTTTTACAGAAGTTGTATACACACACACATACACATATAGTTTGCTAATGTTTTTTTTATATATGAATATTCTTGCTGGGTTTTTATTGAATTTATAAAGTAATTGGAAAATTGATAGATTTAACTATTGCGTATTTCTATTCATTCTGGAATATGTAAAACAGAAATAAGTTAAAAAACATCAAATAATTTTTCATCACATAAAGGAATAATTATTGACTTGCATTGATACATTGAATATGTGTGTGAACTGTTAAAAACATATAAGAAGCACACAATACAGTATGAGTTAAAAACATCAAAGTGAACACTCATATGTCCTCCAACAAATTAAGATGAAGATATCACCAGTAACACTATCCAGTTCTGGACTTCTCTTTATAGGAAGAGTTTTAGCTATTGTTTCAATGTGTTTATTTGTTGTAATTTATTCACATTTTATGTTCTTTCCTGAGTCACCTTTGGAAATTTGTGTCTTCTAGGAATATTATTTCATAAAAATTATAATTTTTTATTACATAAAGTTGTTCATAGTATTTTTTGCAATTATTTTAATTTCTGTAGGACCAGTAATGAATTCTTAAATTTCATTTCTGGTTTTGCTTGTGTATAATCTCTTTTTTTCTCCCAAATATAGTTTAAGCTTTCTTAATTTTCATGCTCACCACTGTTGTATTGTCTTCCTCCTTGCAGTATTTCTGCCAATCTTAATGAAATTTCTTTGTATGTGATAAGTTATTTATTCTTACTACTTTCAAGATTATTTTTTGTCCATGTCTTTCAAAATGTTGACTATCATGTGTCTAGTTATGTATCTTTGTGCTTTTCCAACTTGGAATTCATTGAACTTCTTGGATTTTGATGGTTTCTCATCATATTTGGGAAATTATCAGCCATTAAATCTTCATATATGTACTTTTTTCTCCTATATCTCTCTATTCCTTTTAGAATCCATTAGTTATATACCAGGGCTTTTCGTGGTGTCTACATTTATGTGAAGCTCTTCTCATTTTTCAAAAAGTTTTCCTCTTTTTCTAAGTATTTATCAGCATGGACCTGTGTTAAAGTTAGTTAAGTCACCCACAAACTCAAATCTACTGCTGAGCCTTTTGACTTTTTTATTTTAGTTATTTACTTTCACCTCCATAATTTCCATTTGTTTGTTTTTTATAATTTTGACACTTTTGTTATCCTTTTTTTAAATTGAGGTATGATTGATATACAGTATTATATTAGTTTTAGGTGTATAACATAATGTTTTATATCTGTATACATTGTAAAATGATGACCACAGTTAAGTCTAGTTAATCAGTTGTACCTTCTATTTCATTTCTGATTCATTTTTAATTCTCTCTTTTTTTCTCAGTGAGTGTAGTAAAACTTTATGTTTATCTTTTCAGAGAAACAGCTTTTAGTTTTATTGTTTTTTATCAGTTGTCTTTTCAGTCTCCAGTTCATTTATTTCTGTTATTATCTTTGTTATTTCATTGTTTTTACCAACACCAAGCTTTGTTTGTTCTTTTTATAATTTCTTCAGATGTAAAGTTATGCTATTTATTTGAGATTTTTCATGTTCTTGATGTAGGCATTTATTGCTATGAAATTCCCACTAAGAAATGCTTTTGTTGCAGCCCATAAACTTGGTAGGTCTTATTTTCATTTTTATTTGTCTCAGGTATTATTTAAATTCTCTTTTAATTTCTTCTTTGACTCATTGGCTGTTCAGTAGTATATTGTTTAATCTCCACATATTTATGAACTTTCTAGTTTTCTTCTTGTAACTGTTCTCTAGTTTTACACTATTGTGATCAGAAAAGATGCTTGATATTATTTTATTCCTTAAATGTATTAAGACCTTTTCATAGTTTAATATATCATTATCCTGGAGCATTAGATCGAGATCTATCATATCTACATATCTATAGCTTAACATATAACTTTGATCTATCTTAAAGTTCTGTGTGCACTTGAGAAAATATGCATTCCCTTTCTCTTGTATAGAATGTTCTGTATATATCTGTTAAGTCCATCTGGTCTAATATATCATTTCAGGCAGTTTCCTTAATAGTCTTTCTGTCTGATGTTCTCTCCATTGATGCAAATGGAGTTCTGAAGTCCTGTACTACTATTGCATTGCTATATCTCCCTTCAGGTCTGTTGTTGTTTGCTTTATATATTTAAGTGCATTAAAAACGTTATATCCTCTTTGGATTTACCTCTTTATCATTTTGTAATCTCTTTCTTTGTCTCTATTATAATATTTGCTTTAAGGTCTCTTTTGTACACCCTAGCTTTCTTTTGTTGTATTGTTATTCTATATTGGGTGAGACATTATTACAAAGCTTTTTCTTGTTTTTCATGGTTTCCTTTAGTTCATGGAACATATTTATGACAACTGCATTAAAGTTTTTTTCTTCTAAATCTGACAACTGCTATCTCTTAGGTAATTTGCGTTTCAGCTTTTTTCCCTGGATGTAGGTAACACTTTCCTATTTCTTTGCAGTCTGTAACATTTTTATTGGAAACTGGAAATTTTGGATAATACATTATCACAATAGCAATTTTGGATACTTATGCCCACCCTCCTACACACCCATTTAAGGCTTCTTATTCTTAATTTTTGTTTGTTTAATGACTTAACTGGAAGATTTCATTGAAATAAATTTTCACTGTAATGTGATGCCTCCATGCAGCTCCTCAGATGGCACAAATTGCCCTATTGTCTGATCCAATTATCCTACCACTTTTGCAAGTGTAGCCTTTGAGGCTTGTTTCTCTCTGACCCCAAAAGGACTTTTCTTAGCTGTCTATTTTTCTGGCTTGCTCTGTTAAAAATTTAGATGGTCTTTAATTTAGCTTGTTCTCATGAATTGCTAGCCTTGTTTACCAAAATAATCTTCACAGTGTATGACAGTGTCCTTAGGTTTGAACTGCTTCACCTTCTGTTCCCAATAAATCATTTACCTTTAGAGAGCTACAGATCCAATTTCACTCTTGGGCATTTATCTCTGAGAAATGAAAATCATTTTTTTTTCACAAAAACTTGAACACAAATGTTCATAACAACCTAATACATAATCGCCCAAATCTGGAACTTAAGGTCATTCAATGTATAAGTCATTACACAATCTATGGTAAATCCATACTACCACATACTACACAGTAATAAAAGAAAACAAAATATTGAAAGAAACAATTTTGAGGACACAAAGGGAATTATGCTAAGTGAAACAAAGCCCTTTTCAAAAGCTTATATACCCTATGATTCCATCTATATAAAATTTTTGTCATATTAAAAATTACAGGTTTGGAAAATAGATTAGTAGTTGACAAGAATTAGGGATAATGGGGAAAGTAGGTGATTATGTCTATAAGAGTAGCAGTAAAAACTTTTGTTGATGCTATACTTCTCCATATGATGTGATTATAGTTACATGAAACTACACATGTGATCAAGTTGCATAGAATTACACACACATACACACATGAATGCATGTGTAAATGGTGCAATCTGAGTAATCTCTGGGTTGTATCAATGTCAATTATCTTGCTTTCATATTACTGTATAGTTAGGCAAGATGTTAATATGGGAGAGGCTTAGTAAAGTGTACATTAAACCTTTCTATACATATCTTTTCAACTTGCTATGGACATAAACCTACTTAAAAATTTTAAATGTTTAAAAAAATGGATCATGGACTGAATCTAATAAGTTAAATTATGCAACTTTCTGAAGAAAATATGAAAAACTCTGTGGACTTAGGACTAGACCAAGAGTTCTTTGACATGACAACAAATCATGATCCATAAGGAAAATCTGTAGGTGGTCAAAATTAAAGATATTTGATCTGAAAAGTACCTTGTAGAGAAGACAAAAAGACATGCCTCAATCTGGTAGAATGTATTTGCAAACCGTATATCCAATAAAGATTTTCTATCTATAATATATTTTAAAAAATTCAAAACCAATAGTTTAAAAAATTGGTTTAAAAAGGCAAAGACAGGGATCCCTGGGTGGCTCAGTGGTTTGGCGCCTGCCTTCAGCCCAGGGCATGATCCTGGAGTCCCGGGATGGATTCCCACATCATGCTCCCTGCATGGAGCCTGCTTCTCTCTTTGCCTGTGTCTCTGCCTCTTGCTCTCTCTGTGTCTCTCATGCATAAATAAATAAAATCTTTTAAAAAAAAAGGCAAAGACATGGAGAGTATATACAGATGGCAAGCAAGCACATTAAGTTATGTTTAACATAATTAGTCACTGGAGTAATGTAAAGTCACAATAAGATATCACACTTTTCCTAATAGATTAAGATAAAAAATTAGTAATAATAGCAAATATTGATGAGGATACAGAAAATTCATTCATGATACATTCCTGGAGGAAATGCAAAACAGTATAGCTACTAAGATATACAATTTGTTAGCCTTATCATACAACCTGGCAATTTCACTGTTAGTTATTTACCCTAGAGAGAACTTTTACATATATGCAAAAAAAACTACACATAAACATCCATAGCTATTTATTATAAATTCATGTTATTTGTAATAGTTAAAACTAAAAATTATTCAAATAATCTTTTGGGGGATGACAAGGTTAACAAACTGTAGGACATTCATACCATGGGAACTACTCAGGAATAGCAAGAAATTAGTTATTAATACATGATACAATTTTGATGGATCTCAAAGGAATTACATGAAAGAAAGAAAACAAAGCTCAAGAGCTGCTATATGATGTCATTTATATAAAGTAGTTACATTACAATTACAGAAATGAAGACCAATTAGTGGTTGCCAGGGATTAAGAATAGGGAGTAAGGCAGATACTATCTTACTATGTAGGGATTGTATGGTTTCTTTTTTTATGATTGCAGAACAATTATATATGTTGATTTTGGTGTTGGACACATTAATCTATACATGTAATAAGACAAAATGTATTTATGCATATATAAGTACAAGTCAGTGTTTGTAAAAAATGATGAAATTAAATGAGTTCTGTAGATTATACCAGTGTTGATTTCTTGGTCTTGATAATGTAATATAATCATGCACAATTTTACCATGAGAAAAAAACAAGTGAAGGATATACACATTAAATCTCCCAATAAAGATTTTTTAAACTTCTTATAAATCTACAATTATTTCAAAAAACTAAGTAAAATTAACTTTTGCCCCCAAAAGTCTATTAAATGATTCTGAAGAATCTAGAAAAGAGGATTTAAAAAATGACAATAATAACATATAGTAAAGTGTTAAATTGAAACCCAACGATATTAAGAGTTAATAAATGTAAGTCGTCTAAATACTCCAATTAAAAAAAAAAACAACAAATGTACGGGTGGATAAAAATCAAGATAAATAAATGCTGCCAACAAGAAATCCACTTACTAAAGAAACACATGAGTTAAAAGTAAAAGATGTACCATCTTAACACAAACCAAAAGAAAGCTAAAGTGACTCTATTTATATTTATATCATCCAAAGTAGTCTGAAGAAGAAGTATTACTTTGCACCAAGAGCATAATTTGATCATTGTAATCATACTAAGAGGATCAAGTCTTTAGGAGCACACATAATTCCTTTAGTTCTAACAGTCTTTGCTCTATGTATTGAAGCTCTTTTGCATGAGAGAAAAAGCCACAAGTATAATTAGAAGTTTCACCCTCTCTCTACCTCAATTTGAATAGACTGAAAAGCAGTAAAAATATGAAAGAAATTTTAAAAAAACACTAATTAGCAGCATGATCTTTTAGAAGACCTCACTACAACAGCAGAAATCATATTTACTTCAAATGCACCTGGAACGTTTAACAAGTTAGACCAAATGTGTGCCATGAAAATGTAACAATAAATTCAAACAGATCCAGATCATGCAAAATATATACTCTGAGCAAAAAGAATTATACTTGTTGTTAATAATAGTAAGAAATATAAAGATAGCAGGGAAAGCATACATATTTTTAAGTAACTCACTGATCAAAGAAAAAATCACCAGTGAAATTAGACCATATTTGGACACAAATAAAAAATAAAAACATAGGATAAAATTTGTCAGATCAATATAAAGCAGTACTTTAGGGAAAAGTTACATTGTTAATAAATTACATCAGAAATGTAAGAAAGTTTAAAACAACCACATAAGCTTTCACATAAAGAAAGTAGAAAAAGAAGAGCAAATTCAAACCCATGTAAAGAGGAGGTGAAATTAGGAAGTTTAGAAAATATCAATAGCAAAATAGAAAACAATCAATGAGTTCAGTGAAGCGAAAAAAATTGTTTTTTGGGGGAAACACCAGAAAAAGTACTAACTGTGTAGCCACACTGGTAAGAATGAAGAGAGTAGGCAACAATTACAAATATTTAGAATGAGAGAAGATCCCTCATCACTGATCCTATAGACAATGAAAAAATACTGAGGAAGTATTTTAAAAGTATTAATATTAATAAATCTGACAACCTAAATGAAATGGACAAATTCCTGAAAGACTAAAGCCAGCAAAGCTTACTCAAAAAGAAATGGAGAGGAGCTAAGATGTTGGAGTAGTAATGGGAACCTAGATAAATACAATCAAATCATTCTGAATACCCAAGAAATCAATCTGAGGATGGGCAGAACAAACTGCACAACTAGGAGAGAAGAAGCCACAACATGGAAGAAAGGAGGTGTGGAAATGTGATATGAGGGAGAAACAGATAGCAGGTGCTGTCAAGGTGAGAGAGTCCCGGTCAGGAAGAGAGGGAGAGAGAGAGAGAAGCACACAGAGGACCACACAAGGAAAACACTCCTTCAAAGCCATTGACTAGAAAAAAGGGGGGTAGGGGGCTGATATTCATGAGTTGTTGTTTTTTTTAAATCAGTGGGGCTCAAAGACTGGGGTTTTAGAGGTCTATGGTGAGGTAACTGTAATGTTCTGAAGGTGTTGCAGTGCTCCTGTGGAGATGGAGGGCGGATTGTCTGGAAACAAATGGTGCCATCTGAGGGTTTCTTGGGATGCACAGGGAGAGATAGGTCCTCCTTGTTGGGGAGCATCTGGGAGGTGGTATTTTTTTCCAGGAACAAAAGACCTGGTAGGTACATTACCCTCCCTTGCCACTCAGTATAGATGCAGAGACCCCTACTGAGGGTAAGTAACCTGCACACTGGTTCTTTGCTGCACTTTACCCCAAACTCTACTGTACTGGGCTTTGGTGCAACTGCTTTTCTGAGACAAATCTGTGTCAGTCCTAAAGCAGAAAGATCTTCACCAAGAGGACCAACATGGGCTTGCACCACACCAAACCCCTAAAGTTGGGAGTTTTAAAATTCAGCCTGCCTGCCCTGGGATAGAACATAGGTGTCCTGCACTGCCAAGAGGGCAGATGGCCAGGACACACACGGGGTGAACGCAGGGATCTGAGGGATGCCTGGGACACATGAGAAGAGATTGTTCACTCTTTTGGAAAGACTTCCCAGATAGTAACGAGCATGAACTCTCCTCTCCAAGGATGAGGGAGGTGACCGGTGCCATTTCTGTCCCCTGTTCTTAAGTATAAACTAACTTCAGTAAGGACCATAATGCCAACAGTGGTGGCCTAAGCTGCTTACACAAGATCCCGCCCCCCCTGAACTCTGCAGATGCTGCTTTTCTCAGGCAAATGTGACTGAGACCCAGTACAGTAATATCTTCCCACAGAAGACCAGCACAAATTCTCCCCCCTCAAGCTCCACCCCCACCCCACCATGTACTACCATGCCTACTGACCATAGAGTTCTGCAAAGCTTCAGCTCTAGTGGAAATAGCATCAGGTCTTTTTAAACAAGCAGACCAGAACACATCTAATTAAAATTCACCACACTCTGGTGAGGTGAAAAAACAGCCAAAACACAACAGCAGAGTACATGCAGTACACATCAGAGCCACTCCCTGAAGTTCCAGGTCCTGGACAGTATATGACCTCTTCTTCATAAAGTCATTACTCTCAGGAGCAGGAAACATAACAGGCTTTCTTAACACAGAGAAGAAGAAAGAAAACCAGACCAAATGCCAAGATGGAGGAATTCATCCCAAAAGAAAAAACAAAAACAAAATCAAAAATAAACAAGAAAAAGTCATAGCCAAGGTTTTAATCAAAAGAGATATAAATAATATACCTGATCTGGAATTTAAAGCAACAATCATAAGGATACTACTTGGGCTCATGAAAAGCATAGAAGACACAATCCCTTACCACAGAGATAAAAGACCTAAAAACTGGTGAGGCCAAAATGAAAAATGAAAAATGCAGTAACTGAGACTCAAAACATACTGCACATAATGACCACAGGATGGAAGAAGTACAGAATGAGTGATATAGAAAATAAAATTATGGAAAATATTGAAACTTTAAAAAAAGGGAAAGAATAATATTAGATCACAAATTTAGACTTAGGGAGCTCAGTAACTCTGTAACTCATATCATAGGAGTCCCAGAATAAGAAAAGGAAAAGGGAAACAGAAGGTTTTATTTAAGGAAATTATAAGTGAATACTTCCCTAATCTGGGAAGGAAACCTACATCCTTATAAAAGAAAGCACAGAGAACTCACATTAAAATCTACAAAAGCAAGCCATCATCAAGACACATTGCAGTTAAACTTGCAAAATATAGAGATAAAGAAAAAAACCCTAAAATCAGCAAGACAAAAAAAGTCCTTAACTTACAAGGGAAGAACCATAAATTTAGCTGCAAATGTCTTGGAAGGCCAGAAGAAAGCGGCATGATATAGTCAATGTGTTGAATGGGAGAAAACTGCAGCCAACCATACTCTATCCAGCAAGGCTGTCATTCATAATAAAATGAGAGATAAATAGATTCCCAGACAAGGAATAATTAAAGGAGTTTGTGATTGCTAAACGATCCCTGCGAGAAATATTAAAGGAGAAAATTGGAGTGAGAAAGACCAAAAGCAACAAACACGTGAAGGGAACAGAGAAAATCTCCAGAAACAATAACAAAACAAGTAATAAAATGGCACTAAGTTAATATCTATCAATAATCATTCTGAATGTAAATGGATTAAATACTCCAATCAAAAGACATGAGCTATAAGGATGGATTGATTTAAAAAAAAAAAAAGACTCATATATACTGCCCACAAGAGAATCATTTAGACCTAAAAACACTGCAGGATGAAAGTGAGGATATGGAGAACCATTTATAATGCTAATGGATGTCAAAAAAAAGCCAAATTATCAATACTTATATCAGAAAAATTAGATTTTAAATCAAAGACTATAACAAGAGGTGAAAAAAGGGACTATATCATAAGAAGGCCGTTTATCCAACAAGAATATCTAATGATTGTAAATGTGTGAACCATCAACTTAGGAGAACCCTAATATATAAAACAATTAATAACAAACATAAGGTAACTCATCAATATCAATACAAAAGTAGTAAAGGACTCTGACACCTCACTTACACCAATGGACAGATCATTAAGCAGAAAATCAACAAGGAAACAATGGCTTTGAATGACACGCTGGAACAGATGGACTTCGCAGATGTATTCAGAACATTTCATCCTATAGCATTGGAATACACATTCTTTTCAAGTGTATATGGGAAGGTCTATAGAATATATCACATACTGGGTCACAATTCAGGCCCCAATAAGCACAAAAATATTGAGATCATGCCATGCATACTGTCAGACCACAATGCTATGAGGCTTGAAGTTAACCATAAGAAAAGTTTGGAAAAGACCACAAATATGGAGGTTAAAGAACACTCAACTAAGGAACAAATGGGTCAACCAAGAAATGAAATAAGAAATAAAAAGATTACATAGAAACAAATGACAATGATAATCATTGGGATACAGCAAAAGTGGTCATAAGAGAGAAGTATTAGCAATGCTACACTACCTAAGAAATAAAAAGTATATCTCAAATACACAACCTAACCTTACACCTAAAGGAACTAGAAAAAGAATAGCAAATGAAGCCCAACACCAGCAGAAGAAGGCAAATAATAGAGATTAGAGCACAAGTAAATGTCATAGAAACAAACAAACAAAAAAAGCATAGAACAGGGCAGCCCCAGTGGCCCAGCGGTTTAGCCTTCAGCCCGGGGTATGATCCGGAGGACCCAGGATCAAGTCTCGCATTGGGTTCCTTGCACAGAGCCTGCTTCTCCCTCTACCTGTCTCTCTTTCTGTCTCTCTCTCTCTCTCTCTCTCTGTCTGCCATGAATAAATAAATAAAATCTAAAAAAAAAAAAAAAGCATAGAACAGAATCAATGAAAACAGGAGTTGACTCTTTGAAAGAATTAATAAAATTGATAACCTCTCACCCAGACTTATCAAAAAAAAAAAAAAAGAAAGGACCCAAATAAATAAAATTATAAAGGAGAAATTACAACAACCACCACAGAAATGCAAATGATCATAAGAGAATATTATGAAGAATTATATGCCAACAAATTGCACAATCAGGAATAAATTAATTCTAGAAACACATAAATGACCAAAACTGAAACAGGAAGATATAGAAAACATGAACAGACCCAAAACCAGCAAAGAAATTGAATCAGTAATCAAAATTCTCCAAACAAAAGTCCAGGGCCAGATGGCTTCCCAGGGGACTTCTACCAAATACTTACAGAAGAGTTATTTCCTATTTTCTCAAACTATTACAAAACATCAAAAAGAAAGGAGAACTTTCGGGATCCCTGGGTGGCGCAGTGGTTTGGCGCCTGCCTTTGGCCCAGGGCGCGATCCTGGAGACCCGGGATCGAATCCCACATCAGGCTCCTGGTGCATGGAGCCTGCTTCTCCCTCTGCCTGTGTCTCTGCCTCTCTCTCTCTCTCTGTGACTATCATAAATAAATAAAAAAGGAGAATTTAAAAAAAAAAAAAAAAAGAAAGGAGAACTTTCAAACTCATTCTATGAGGCCAGCATTACCTTGATTCCAAAACTAGATGAAGACTCCATTAAAAAAGAGAATCAGGCCAATATCCCTGATGAACATGGATGCAAAAATGTCAACAAAATACTAGCAAATCAAATCCAACAGTATATTAAAAGAATCATTCACCACAATCAAGTGAGATTTATACCTGGGCTGCAAGAGAAGTTCACAAATCAATCAATGTGACACACTATATTAATAAAAGACACAATAAGAACCATCTGATCCTCTCAACAGATATAGAAAAAGCAAATGTTTTTTGACAAAATACAGCATCCTTTCTTGGTAAAAATCCTGGACAAAGTAGAAGGAACATACCTTGACATCTTAAAGGCGATGTATGAAAGACACAGCTATTATCATCCTCCATGGGGAAAAACTGAGAGCTTTTCCCCTAGGGTCAGGAATATGACAGAAGTGTCCACTTTCACCACTGTTGTTCAATGTAGTATTGGAAGTCATAGCCTCAGCAATCAGACAACAAAAAGACATAAAAAAAAACATAAAAGACATGAAGTTGGCAAAGAAGTCAAACTTCCACTCTTCACAGTCACTCTTCATGCTATGTAGAAAACTCAAAAGACTCCACCAAAAAATTGCTGGAACTGATAGAAGAACTTAGCAAAGTCACAGGATATAAAATCAATGTACAGAAATCTGTTGCATTTCTATACACCAATAATGACACAGAAGAAAGAGAAATCAAGAAATCCGTATCATTCACAATTGTGTCCAAAACTATGAGATACTTAGGAATAAACCTTACCAAAGAGGGAAAAGATCTGTACTCTGAAGACTATAAAAAAACTTTTCAAAGAAATGGAAAAGGACACAGAGAAATTGTACATGAATTAGAAGAACAAACATTGTTAAAATGTCTATATATACTTAAGGCAATATACATATTTAGTGCAATTTCTATTAAAAAACCACCAACACTTCTCATGAGCTAAAATAACCCTAAAAAATTGTATGAAATCAAAAAGACCCTGAATACCCACGGCAATCTTGGAAAAAAAAAAAAAAAGAAAAGCTGGAGACATCACAATTCTGGCTTTCACGTTATACTACAAAGATGTAGTGATCAAAACAGTATGGTACTTGTACAAAAATAGACACATAGATCAATAGAACAGAATAGAAAACCCAGAAATGGACCCACAACTATATAGTCAACTAGTTTCAAAAAGATGGAAAGAATACGCAATGGGGGAAAAAAAAAAAACCTCTTCAACAGATGTTGCTGGGGAAAGTGGACAGCAACACACAAGAGAAGGAGACTGGACCACTTTCTTACACCATACACAAAAATTCAAAATGGATAAAAGACCTCAATTTGAAGCAGGAAATCATCAAAATCCTAGAGAAGAACACAGTCAACAACCCCTGTCACATTGTCTGGAGCAATTTCTTACTATAAATGTCTCTTCAGGCAAGGGAAACAAAAGCAAAAATGAATTATTGGGACTTCATCAAGATAAAAAGCTTCTGCACAGCAAATAAAAACAATCAATAAAATGAAAAGGCAAAACAAAAAATGAAAAGGCAACCTTTGAAATGGGAGAAGATATTTGCAAATGACATATCTGATGAAGGATTAGTATCCAAAATCTATAAAGAACTTAGAAAACTTAACACTCAAAACCAAATAATCAAGTTACAAAATGGGCAGAAGACATAGACATTTTTCCAAAGAAGACTTACAAATGGCTAACAGATACATGAAAAGAAGCTCAACATCAGTCATCATCAAGGAAATTCAAAACAAAACTACAATGACTATCACTTCATACTAGTTAGAATGGCTAAAATTAACAACTCAGCAAACAACAGATGCCGGTGGGAATGTAACTGGTGCAACCACTCTGGAAGACTGTATGAAGGTTCTTGAAAAAGTAAAAAATAGATCTACCCTATGACCCAGCAATTGCACTACTAGGCACATATACAAAGGATACAGACATAGTGATTCCAAGGGGCACATACACCTAAATATTTATAGTAGCAATGTCCGCAATAGCCAAAATATGGAAAGGGACCAGATGTTCATTGATACATGAATGGATAAAGAAGACATGGCATACACACACACACACACACACACACACACACACACATAATATACGTATTACTCAGCCATCAGATATAATGAAATCTTGCCATTTCCAATGATGTGGGTAGAACTAGAGTGTATAATTCTAAGTGAAATAAATCAGGAGGAGAAAGATAAACACCATATGTTTCACTAGCGAGTGGAACTTAAGAAATGAAACAGGCAAACATGGGGGGTGGGGGATGAGAGGCAGGCCATAATAGAGCATTTTAACTATTGAGAACAAACTGAGGGTTGTTGGAGGGGTGGTGGGCTAAATGGATGATGGATATTAAGGAGTGTGCTCATTGTGATGAGTACTGGGTGTTATATGTAAGGATGAATCACTAAATTCTAATGAATCGTTAAATTCTGCACCTGAAATTGATATTGCACTGTACGATAACTAACTGGAATTTAATAAAAAGTTGAAACAGAAAAAAAAAAAACAAAGATCAAAAATAAAAACAAAAGAAATGGATAATCTGAACAGTTTTCTATCCATATTAAAATTGAATTTGCAGTGAAAATCTATCTATAAAGTTGTTTTCAGACCCAGATAGCCTCACTGGTGAATCCTACCAAGCATTAAAGGAAGATATAATACCAAGGTTACACAAACTCTACCAGGTATTTTAAAAGAAGGAGAGAGGAGAGGGCAAGATGGTGGAAGAGTAGGATCCCCAAGTCATCTGTTCCCACCAACTTACCTGGATAACTTTCAAATCATTCTGAAAACCTATGAATTCGACCTCAGATTTAAAGAGAGAATAGATGGAATGCTACAGTGAGAAGAGTTCTGATTCTATCAAGGTAGGAAGATGGAAAAAATAAATAAAAAAGCATCTAGTGGGGGAGGGGCCCCGAGGGGGTGTGCTAAGGCCAGGCAGCGAGGGCCTCCAGGACAGGAAAGCCCAGTCCCAGAGAAGCAGGATCTTTACCAATCTTCCCGGAGGGAAAGGCGCTCGCAGGGAACTCGGGCAGGATCCCAGGAGGGGCAGTGGAGCCCCCACGTTCCCAGGAGCACTAACAGAGGAAGTGCACCCTGGTGGAGAGGGCGCCACACACCGTGGGCCGAGCTCCCTAAAGGGCTGGAGCATGAGCCGGGCGGGACCTCAGGAGCAGCCCAAGCGGGGCTCAGGCAGCACCTCCACATGGAGGGGGCTGCAGGGCCCCGGGGGTGCAATTCCAGCAGCGCAGGCCCTGGAGCCCAAGGGACACAGCTCTGGATCCGGCCCTCCCCTTGGGACAGGTGGAGGCCGGGAGGAAAAGGAGAGTTAAATACACTTCTGCCAATGGGCAGCCTGAGCTGTGCAGATCAGTGACCCCGGTCCCCGGAGCATCCAGGCCACTGCAGACGGGAAGACTGAGGTGGTTACTGTGGGAGCTGACTCCAGAGCAGGAGAGCTGGCCACTGCCATGTGGTTGTTCCTCCTGGTGTCACCTTGTGCCTGGAACTGAGAGGGGCCTCCAGGGAGCAGGGGCCTCAGAGAATAAACAGCTCCCACTGAACCTTGCACCTGGCAGGGGCAAGGCAGCTCCTCCAGGTACACCCACCTGAGAATCAGCACAGCAGGCCCCTCTGCCAGAAGACTAGCTGGAAGGACAGGGGAAGAGCAAGTTCTTGACAAAGCAGTGCTGGGAAGCTCCAGGGGAAGTCGAGGGATTTACAGTATATAGAATCAGAGGATACCCCTCCTTGTTTTTGTTGTTGTTGTTGTTGTTGTTGTTGTTTCTCATTTATTTGTTTTCCCTCTTTTACCCCCCTTTTCCTTCCTTTTTCTAGTACAACTTGTTTTTAGCCAGTCTGCACTGAGCAAAATGACTAGAAGGAAGAACTCACCACAAAAGAAAGAATCAGAAACAATTCTCTCTCCCAAGAGTTACAGAATTTGGATTACAATTGGAAGTCAGAAAACCAATTCAGAAGCACAATTATAAAGCTACTGGTGGGTCTGGGAAAAAGCATAAAGGATTCAAGAGACTTCATGACTGCAGAATTTAGATCTAATCAGGTTTGAAATTAAAAATCAATTAAATGAGATGCAATCCGAACTGGAAGTCCTAAGATGAGGGTTAGTGAGGTAGAAGAGTGAGTGACATAAAAGACAAGTTGATGGCAAGGAAGGAAGCTGAGCAAAAAAGAGAAAAACAAAATACCATGAGGAAAAGTTAAGGGAAATAAATGACAGTCTCAGAAGGAAAAATCTATGTTTAATTGGGGTTCCAGAGGGCACCGAAAGGGACAGAGGACCAGAAAGTGTATTTGAACAAATCATAGCTGAGAACTTCCCTAACTTGGGGAAGGAAACAGGCATTCAGATCCAGGAGATAGAGATCGCCCCCTAAAATCAATGAAAACCATTCAACACTCCAACATTTAATAGTGAAACTTGCAAATTTCAAGATAAAGAGAGAATCCTGAAAGCAGCAAGATACAAGAAATCCCTAACCTTTAAGAGGAGAAGTATTAGGTTAACAGCAGCCTCTCCACAGAGACCTGGCAGGCCAGAAAGGGCTTGCAGGATACATTCAGGGTTCTAAATGAGAAGAACATGAAGCCAAGAATACTGTATCCAGCAGGCTGTCATTCAGAATAGAAGGAGAGATAAAGAGCTAGGAACTGAAAGAATAGGCAGGAACTGAAAGAATATGTGACCACCAAATCAGGTCTGCAAGAAATATTAAGGGAGACTCTGTAAAAGAAAGAGGAAGTCCAAGGAAACAATCCACAAAAACAGGGACTGAATAGGTATCATGATGACACTAAATCATATCATTCTTTTTTTTATTAAATCATATCTTTCAATAGTAACTCTGAACGTGAATGGGCTTAACCATCCCATCAAAAGGCGCAGGTGTTTCAGCCTGGATAAAAAAGCAAGACCCATCTCTTTGCTGTCTAGAAGAGACTAGATTTAGACCTAAGGATGCATACAGCCTGAAAATAAAAGGTTGGAGAACCATTTGCCATTTTTAAATAATCCTCAAAAGAAAGCAGTGGTAGCCATCTTCAGATCAGATAAATTAAAGTTTATCCCAAAGACTGTAGAAAGAGATTAAGAGGGACACTATATCATACTTAAAGGGTCTATCCAACAAGAGGACCTAACAATCATGAATATTTATGCCCCTAATGTGGGAGCTACCAAGTATTTCAATCAATTAATAACCAAAGTAAAGACATACTTAGATAATAACACACTTATACTGGGAGACTTCAACACGGCACTTTCTGCAAATGACAGATATTCTAAGCACAACATCTCTAAAGAAACAGGAGCATTAAATGATACACTGACCAGGTGGATGTCACAGATATTACAGAACTTTACATCCAAATGCAACTGAATACACATTCCTCTCAAGTGCACATGGAATTTTCTCCAGAATAGACCACATACTGGGTCACAAATCAGGTCTTAACAGATGCCAAAAGATTGGGATTGTCCCCTGCGTATTTTCAGACCATAATGCTTTGAAACTAGAACTAAATCACAAGAAGTTTGGAAGAAATTCAAACACATGGAGGTTAAAGAGCATCCTGCTAAAAGATGAAAAGGTCAACCTGGAAATTAGAGAAGAATTAAAAAGATTCATGGAAACTAATGAGAATAAAAATACAAGCATTCGAAATCTTTGGGATACAGCAAAGCAGTCCTGAGGGGGAAATACATTGCAATACAAGCATCCCTTAAAAAATTGGAAAAAACTCAAATACAAAAGCTAACCTTGCACCTATAGGAACTGGAGATAAAAACAGCAAATAGATCCTGCACCCAACAGAAGAAGAGAGTTAATAAAGATTCAAGCAGAACTCAATGAAATAGAGACCAGAAGAGCTGTCAAACAGATCAACAAAACCAAGAGTTGGTTCTTTGAAAGAATTAATAAGATAGATAAACCATTAGCCAACGTAATTAAAAACAAAAGAGAAAAGACTCAAATTAAAATCACGAATGAAAAAGAGATCACAACCAATACCAAGGAAATACAAACAATTTTAAAAACATATTATGAGCAACTATATGCCAATAAATTAGGCAATCTAGAAGAAATGGACGCATTTCTGGAACACCACAAACTATCCAAACTGGAACAGAAGACTATATAGAAAACCTGAACAGGCCAATAACCAGAGAGGAAATTGAAGCAGTCATCAAAAACCTCCCAAGACACAGAAGTCCAGGGCCAGATGGCTTCCCAGGGGAATTCTATCAATTGTTTAAAGAAGAAACAATACCTATTCTACTAAAGCTGTTCTGAAAGATAAAAAGGGATGGAATAGCTCCAAGCTCATTCTATGAGGCCAGCATCACCTTAATTCCAAAACCAAAGACTCCACCAAAAAGGAGAATTATAAACCAATATCCGTGATGAACACAGATGCAAAAATTCTCAACAAGATACTAGCCAATAGGATCCAACAATACATTAAGAAGATTATTCACCATGACCAAGTGGGATTTATCCCCAGGATGCAAGGCTGGTTCAGCACTCGTAAAGCAATGAATGTGATTGATCATATCAGCAAGAGAAAAAACAAAAACCATATAATCCTCTCAATAGATGCAGAGAAATCATTTGACAAAATACAGCATCCATTCCTGATCAAAACTCTTCTGAGTGTAGGGATAGAGGGAACATTCCTCAGCATCTTAAAAGCCACAGCAATACCATTCTCAATGGGGAAAAGCTGAGACCTTTTCCCCTAAGATCAGGAACACTACAGGGATGTCCACTCTTACCACTGCAATTCAACACACTACTGGAAGTCCTAGCCTCAGCAGTCAGGCAACAAAAAGAAATAAAAAGCTTCCACATTGTCCATGAAGAAATCAAACTCTCCCTCTTCACAGATGACATGATACTCAACATAGAAAACCCAAAAGACTTCACCCCAAGATTGCTAGAACTTATACAGCAATTCGGCAGTGTGGCAGGATACAAAATCAATGCCCAGAAATCAGGGGCAGTTCTATACACTAACAATGAGACTGAAGAAAGAGAGATTAAGGAGTTGGTCCCATTTACAATTGTACCCAAAAGCGTTAGATAACCTAGGAATAAACCAAGGAGGTAAAGGATCTATACCCTGAAAACTACAGAACACTTCTAAAAGAAATTGCGGAAGACACAGAGATGGAAAAATATTCCATGCTCATGGATTGGAAGAATTAATATTGTGAAAATTTCAATGCTACCCAGGGCAATTTACACATTTAATGCAATCCCTATCAAAATACCATGGACTTTATTCAGAGAGTTGGAAGAAATCATCTCAAGATTTGTGTGGAATCAGAAAAGACCCTGAATAGCCAGGGGATTTTTAAAAAAGACAACCATAGCTGGGGGCATCACAATGCCAGATTTCAAGTTGTACTACAAAGCCGTGGTCATCAAGACAGTGTGGTACTGGCACAAAAGCATACACATAGATCAATGGAACATAATAGAGAATCCAGAAGTGTACCCCCAGCTCTATGGTCAACTAATATTTGACAAAGCAGGAAAGACTATCCACTGGATAAAGGACTGTCTCTTCAATAAATGGTGCTGGGAAAATTGGACATCCACATGCAGAAGAATGAAACTAGACCATTCTCTTGTACCATACACAAAAATAAACTCAAAATGGATGAAAAATCTAAATGTGAGACAAGAATCCATCAAAATCCTAAAGGAAAACACAGGCAACACCCTTTTTGAACTTGGGCACAGCAACTTCTTGCAAGATACATCCATAAAGGCAAGGGAAACAAAAGCAAAAATGAATTATTGGGACTTAATCAATATAAAAAGCTTCTGCACAGCAAAAGAAACAGTCCACAAAACTGAAAGACCACCTACAGAATGGGAGTGGATATTTGCAAATGACGTATCAGATAAAGGGCTAGTATCCAAGATCTATAAAGAACTTATTAGGGATCCCTGGGTGGCGCAGCGGTGTGGTGCCTGCCTTTGGCCCAGGGCACGATCCTGGAGATCGGGAATCGAATCCCACGTTGGGCTCCCGGTGCATGGAGCCTGCTTCTCCCCCTGCTTCTCCCTCTGCCTGTGTCTCTGCCTCTCTCTCTCTCTGTGTGACTATCATAAATAATTAAAAAAAAGAACTTATTAAACTCAATAGCAAAGAAACAAAGAATTCAATCCTGAAATGGCCAAAAAACATGAACATAAATCTCACAGAGGAAGACATAGACATGGCCCACAAGCACATGAGAAAATGCTCTGCATCACTGGCCCTCAGGGAAATACAACTCAAAACCACAATGAGATACCACCTCACACCAGTGAGAATGGGGAAAATTAACAAGACAGGAAGCCACAAATGTTGGAGAGGATGTGGAGAAAGGGGACCCTCTTGCACTGTTGGTGGGAATGTGAACTGCTGCAGCCACTCTGGAAAACTATGTGGCGGTTCCTCAAAGAGTTAAAAATAGAACTGCTCTACCATCCAGCAATTGCACTGCTGGGTATTTACCCAAAAGATACAGATGCAATGAAATGCCGGGACACCTGCACCCCGATGTTTCTAGCAGCAATGTCCACAATAGCCAAACTGTGGTAGGAGCCTTGGTGTCCATCGAAAGATGAATTGATAAAGATGTGGTCTATGTATACAATGGAACATTCCTCAGCCATTAGAAACGATAAATAGCCACCATTTGCTTCAACGTGGATGGAACTGGACGGTATTATGCTGAGTGAAATAAGTCAATTGGAAAAGGACAAACATTATATGGTCTCATTCATTTGGGGAATATAAAAATTACTGAAAGGGAATAAAGGGGAAAGGAAAGAAAATAAGTGAAAATATCAATGAGGGTGAAAAACATGAGAGACACTTAACTCTGGGAAGTACACAATGGTTAGTGGAAAGGGAGGTGGTGGGGGGTTGGGGTGACTGGCTGATGGGCACTGAGGGGGGGCAGTTGGTGGGAGGAGCACTGGGTTTTATACTATATGTTGGCAAATTGAACTCCAATATAAAAGTTAAAAATTTAAAAATTAAAAAACAAACCAAACAGTGGTGACTTTTGGGTGCCAGGGTGGCTCATGCAGCTAAATGTCTAATTCTTAGTCTCAGTTCAGGTCTCAATCAAGTTTGTGACTTTGAGCACCTCATCAGGCTCCATGCTGGGTGTGGAGCCTACTTTAAAAAATAAAAAAAAAAGAATAATAAATTATGATGACTTTTATATATTTTTTCATTCTAAAATGATTTTTGTTGGACATTTGCGTTATGTTCTTTTTACTTACTATTTTCTGCTATAGATGTCTATGAGATATAGAACATTTTTACATGTTATTGAAATATATAATCTTATTACAATATACTGGTTAATAATAATTACAATATACCTCGCCTTTGTTATTAAAATAAAAAATAAAAAAAATAAAAGAAGGGAACATTTCCATACGTCTTTTATGAAGCTCCTAAAGGAAGATGTAATACCAAAGTTACACAAACTCTCCCACATATTTTAAAAGAAGGGAACATTTCCATATGTCTTTTATGAAGCTACTATTATCCTGATAGGAAACAGACAAATAACAACATAAGAAAGATACTACCAGTTTGTACCCCCCATGAAAGTGGATGGGAATTTTAACAAAGTGTTAGCAAATTAAATCCAATGTTATATAAAAAAAGGATACTATATCATGATCAAATGTGATTTATCCAGGGAATACAAAGTTGCTTTACCTTAAAATTCCATCAATAATTTACTACATTAGACTGGAATTTTAGAAGATCAACTCAATAGATGCAAGAAAAGTATTTGGCAAAATCACAATATTAATATCTTCTAATTCTTAACCTGCCTAATTTTAAATCTTTATTACTTTCATTTTCTCTTTTGATTGCTATTCCCTTGATCACTGAAATCATCTGTATGATCCACAAATTCCTTTTGGACATCCACTTTTCTTCCTATATATTTTTCTTAGATTGTCTAATTCACTTTCTTTCTTCCAAATTACCTTTTTTTAGGTGTTTAATTCAAATATTAAGGATCAAAATTAATTTCCAATAACCTATTGCTTGTCTACAAAGACCTCAAATTCAAGTCTTCAACCTAATTATCTCCCAACTCCTGCACAAATCTGTCTCTCCTAAAATTGGTGGTACTATCATCTCAGTTGCTTAGTTGCCTTAACAGTTCATCAAACTTCATATCAAACTAGTCAACACACCTGTTCTGTTTCCTGTGTTGCAAGGGTAAATGCATATCTACAAAATAAAACATTAATTTTCCCTGGCACCACACTTGAAAGAAACTAACACACACACACACACACACACACACACACTTTTCTAGATGTTTTTTTCAGAAAACTATAATTGTTAATCCTTTCTCTGTCTCTTTGAGAAGTATGTAATTCTTTTGAAAATTAAATAAAATTTGTCAACTTTACATTTGCAGAATATTTTCATTAAGGATTTTGTGGGCATCTATTTCAAACATGAACATTAAGGAAAATAGCTTCTTATCTTCCTGGCTCCTTGGGAATTTAACATTGGTGTCTAGTTCCAAGCTGTAACTTCTTGGTTATCCCAAAGAAATTGGAAGTTTTTACACTTTGGATAAATAAAGTTAACATGTATGACATGGACTATATCTGCCTGGTTATATAAGAGAGAGAGATTTCCTTCCATCTTTGCAATCTCCTTGCACAACTTGGTTAGGTTTGGCACCTATTCAATAATAAAACTACTTTGTTCCTTTCTACATTTGTGAAGAGATTTCTGATGGGTTGATAGGGATTCTATTTTTAATTATCCAAAATACCTCTCATATTTCTATTTCCCCCCTCATGGTTTAGCCATGAGGATATTGACATTTCTGGCCTCAACTATGCACAATTCTTCTAATTAGATTTACTGCTTCCAGTCCTCATCATTCCTATCTCACCATCCCAGAACTATGATGTTATTTTTTTGAGACAAAATATCATTTATTCACACTTAAAGACTTTGGATAATTTAATATTACTCTTAGGAGAAAATTTACTGACTTTATACGGTTCATTTACTCCTCCAATTATGGTTCAAATTTCAAATGTGACATTCTTTCTGTAGCTACATTTGATATATGTAGAGAAAGCAAATTAGCTATATTCCCAGAGAACTTTGCTAACAAAGTTAGCTAACTTATGCTAACAATGAATTTATACTTTCTAGCTATGACTCTCTTATGCATATCTGGTTTCCTTCAGTCTCTTACCTGTTTGGATATATGGATGATGGTCTTTTTTGCTTTTGTTTTATTGTTGTTGTTTTTAAGAGAGAGAGCGAACACTACTGGCAGGGAGACGCAGAGGGAGAGAGGTGAGAAAGAATCTTAAGCAGGCTCCATGCTCAGCAAGGAGCTGGACACAGGGCTCCATCTCATGACCCTAAGATCATGATATGAGCTGAAATCAAGAGTCAGACACTTAACCTACTGAGCCATCCAGGCACTCCATAAGTGGATGATATTCTCTGTATTTTGATAACACAGGCATACTATTTGGTTTATGCTGTGTACTCAAATATTCATATTTATATATTCAAATCCTTATTATATTATTTATTTATTTATTTATTTGAGAGATAGTGAGTGAAAGAGAATGAAAGAGAATGAGCAAGGGGAGAGGCAGATGGAGAGGGAGAGGCAGACTCCCCACTGAGCAGGAAACCCAATGCAGGGTTCTATCCCAGGACCCTGGGAACATGACCTAAGCTGAAGGCAGATGCTTAACTGACTGAGCCACCCAGACACCCCAATCATTATACATTATATTATTAGTAGTAATATAATATTGAGTTATGAATATTTATAAATATTCAAGTATTTTATATATGTAAATTAGTCACAAAAAAACACATGCTTAAGAAGTAAATATATTTTTTAAGGATTTTATTTATTTGAGAAAGACAGAAAAAGATCAAGCATGAGCAGGGAAGTGGCAGAAGGAGAAGGAGAAGCAGATTCCCTGCTAATCAGATATCCTGACACAGGGCTCAATCCCATGACCTGAGCTTAAGGCAGATGCTTAACCGACTGAGCCACCCAGGCAGCCCAAGAAGTAAATACTTTAGTAAAATAGACAGACATCGGTATTTTAGGATTGAATATTATATTATTTGTTACTAAAAAATAATTTGTATTTCTGCTTACAAACAAGAAGAGCAATATTTGAATTTGTCTATGGGTATCGATTTTAAGGTGTATAAGCACAAGTTTCATGGAAGGAAAGTTTAAGAATATCTTGTAAAAAATATGCTTACGAAACTGAAATTAGGTAGCTCTGTTTTAAATATTTTGAAGAACTTCCATACATTTACAGAATCTGTGCCATTTTACATCCCCACCAGTGCACAAAGGTTTCCATTTCTTCCCACATTGGCAACATTTGTTATTTCCTGGTTTTTATTATTTTTATTTTTTTATTATAAATTTATTTTTTATTGGTGTTCAATTTGCCAACTTACAGAATAACACCCAGTGCTCATCCCGTCAAGTGCCCCCCTCAGTGCCCGTCACCCATTCACCCCCACCCCCCGCCCTCCTCCCCTTCCACCACCCCTAGTTCGTTTCCCAGAGTTTATGTTCTGTCTCCCTTTCTGATATTTCCCACACACTTCTTCTCCCTTCCCTTATATTCCCTTTCACTATTATTTATATTCCCCAAATGAATTGACTTACTTCACTCAGCATAATATATTATTTCCTGGTTTTTAATAGCCATCCTGGGGGATGTAAGGGGGTTTGATTTTCATTTCCCTAATGATCAGTGATTTGAGCATCTTTTCATGTGCTTATAGGCCACTTCTATATCTTATTTGAAGAAACATCTGTTCAGGCATTTTTTAAAAGATTTTATTTATTTATTCATGAGAGACACAGAGAGGTAGAGACAAAGGTAGTGGGAGAAGCAGGCTCCCTGCAAGGAACCTGATGCCCATCTCAATCCCAGGACCCTGGGATCATGACCCAAGCCAAAGGCAGAAGCTTAACCACTGAGCCACTCAGGTGCCCCATCAGCCATTTTTAAATTAGGTGTGCGTTTTTGTTGAGTCACAGGAATTCTTTGTATAGTCTAGGTATTAATCCCTTATCAAATATATGCATTCCAAATACTTTCTCCCATTTTGGGGGGTTGCCTTTTACTCTGTTGATATTCTGGGTATATACCCAAAATAACTGAAAGCAGAGCTTAGAAGAGAGATTTGTATACCACTGCTCATTGCAGTGTTATTCACGGTAACTAAAAGATGGAAGTAAACCAAGTGTCCATGACAGATGAACAGATAAGCAATATGTGGCATGTACATACAACGGAATATTTCAGTTTTCAAAGAAAAATTCTGCAATATGCTACACCATGGATGAACCTTGATGAGGTACCTGGAATAGTCAAATTTCTAGAGACAACAAAATTTTGGTTGCCAGGGTTTGGGAGAGAGAAAAGTAGAGACTTGCTCAATGGATAGAGAGTTCCAGTTTTGCAAGATGAAGAGTTCGGGGGACAGCTGGTGGGAATGTTTGCATAACAACGTGTATGTCCTCTATAGCAATGAACTCTACACATAAACATGATTTACATAGTAAATTTTTATATTAGGTCTATTTTACTACAATAAAAAATAAGTTTTGAAAAAAACCCTGTAATTAAGCAAATAATCAATCTGTATATTAAAGCATGAAATGACAGTTCTTTCCAAGTTAATTCTATTGCCTTTCAATGTGTGAACTCCATTAAACTCCAATTAAACTCCATATTAATTGGGAAAAATTTTCCACTTAGACATTCACTTTAATCTCCTAAACATATATTTTTCTAAGAAACAGAAGTGTACAAAACCGAATAAACATATTTTGATTTTTTTCAGTCATTTCATAGCCATAATTATTCTGCCTCATACTTAAATTATAAATCAATATTAAAGTAATAAACGCATTCACATCTGTTTAGTTTTATTTGGACTCCTTAGTTTTGTAAGAAACAAACTTATCTATAACAGAATTGATTTTTAAAATTTTTAGTGTTTGTGTTTCTTTTGCATGTGGTGTTTCGACCTGAGACTTAAATTAGAAATCCCGCAGTAGATATGCTTAAAACAGACACCTGTCTGCTAATAAACATATTGTGAATTTCCATTTTCTATTTTCTTTCACTGCAGTAATTCAGCCACTGCGCCAGAAAACTACGACGTGGCCTATTAACACCGCCAAGCACTTCACCGGCAAACGGCCCGTCTCCAGGGTGGAAATGCACTTCGTGACCCTCACGTCATCCCCGAACGAGTCTCCGATGTCCCCGCCTTGCAAAATAAAGCGCAAGCCCACGAGGGCAGCAGGACCCGCCGGTGTGCGCTTCCCACGCGCAGCGGGCGGGGCAGGGGGCGGGGGGGGGGGACTGCGGCTGCGCGCGGGTCCGCGGAGGGGGCGGGGGGGGCGGAGCAGCCGCGCCCCCGCCCCGCCCCGCCCCGCCCCGCCCCCGCCCCGCGGCCCGCGCCGACGCTTCCCACCGGCCGGAGGGCAGGGCCCCGCGCGCGGCCGCCGTTCCGCAGCCAACAGCCGTCACCGTGGCCAGGCCGGCGGGCCCCGCGATGCTGTCTCTCCTGCTGATGCTCTCAGGTCTGGGCCGGCTGACCTCCGCGGGCCATCGTGAGTGACGGACCCTGCTCCGCGGAGGGCCACCGGCCGCAGAGCCTCTGGGCTCGGCGGGCCCCGGGACCTTGCTCCAGAGCCCCGGTCCGCTGGGGAGAGACCAGCGTCTTGTCAGAGCCCGCCTGGCGCCAGGGTCGTCCTGGGCCTGCTGCGGGGAGGGCTCGGAGCGAGGCTGGGACAGGTGCCCCTCCCTCGCCGGACCCTGCACCTGGAGGGGAGGGCGCGCACCTCTGGGGCCTGGGGCCTGGGGCCTGGGCCTGGGGCGCAGCACTCCTTCACCTGCGGGCTGAGGTCGGCCAGTCCCGAAGTCTGGACCGGGCAGGGTCACGCTCCCCACTTCCTGGGAGCCTCTTCCCGGGATGTACAAAGTCTGATTTTGTGGTGGGTGCGTGCGTGCCCCTGTGTGTGTGTGTGTGTGTGTGTGTGTGTGTGTTGGGGCTTGGAGCTTCAGAGTGAGGTGGTGTGAGAGGAGAAGTGAAGAATCAGGATGCGGCCGGGCACTGGGGAATGCTCACACATGTTGTCCTTACTGTAGATCCTGAACCATCCCTTCTACAAATTACCGTGCCACGGAAGATTGGGACAAACAGCAGTGATGACAAAGTTTCTTGAATGCGTGCAAATAAATCATGATTTCTATTTTCTGTGCACCTTATTCTTTGGACTATATGGGCCAAACGAATTCGTACATAATCATTTGTAAAATTGTGTTCATATTTACTTCTTTAAAGAGCTCTGACATTTGAACAAGAGCAAGAGCAGGTCTTTTGATATTTAATTTTCAAAAAAATATTTCCCAAGTAATTTATCAGCATAATTCTATCTCACACAGAGCTCTACAGCCTACTGGACCTTTTATTTACTAAAAATATGTAATTGAAATATTTCATACAAGCGAGACTAATACATTTGATTACTGTGGTAGCTACATTTCATAAAGTCCCACCATCCTGAATTAACTTCTACTGAATCATTACTTTTAGGGGAAATATGTATATATTTCATATATATAATCTGAAATTCTATAAGCAACCTATGCTGGGAGATTCTGTTTTCTTAGTTTACAAAGAAGCCAAGTAAAAGTAAAAGGCAAAATAGAAGTAAAAAGTGACTTGCATGGGGCCACCCCACTTATAGAGGCCAGTGTTGAGATTTAAACACTCTCCAATTGGCCCCACAATGTGAGCTTCTTACAATACAGTGCATTGCTCTCTACCTTTTTCATTTTCTGTTCCTCTGTATTAAAGTTGAAAAAATGCAAGAGTATCTCTGTTCAACCTCAGCTGGGAATGTGAACCCCAGTATGAAGGAATTTTTTGTCACCTTGGACATTAGTTCAAATGATCAAGTGACATCTATGCGTATTGAATTGGGGGTTATTAAAAATGAATTGAGGATTATAAATACTAGCAAGTAAGCAAACTTGCAAATATGGAATACTCGAGTATTGATTATTTTGTAACATAATTTTAAAATAAATATGAAATGGATAAGGCTTAAAAGGTAAAATATAGGGGCACCTGACTGGCTCAGCCAGAAGAACATGCAACTCTTGATCTTGGGGCTGAGGGTGTGAACCCCACTGTGGGTGTAGAGATTACTTAAAAAAAATCTTTTAAAAAATTAAAAATTAAAAAATAAAAGGTAAAATATAAACCAGATATTTTTGTAGGTTATATGTTTAGGTTGAAAGCCTGAGACATTTTACATACAATTTTTTAATATTAATTAGAAAGTTTAGCAAGAGACATCTGGGCACTGAAACAGATAAGTATGTATATAATACTGGTGTAAAAGCTGAAATGTATTAAAAGAACTGATGCTTCCAAATCTCCATCACATACTAGCTATGTGTCAAAATGAACCTAACATCTATCTTTAGTTCCCTTAACTATAAAATGGGTAAAATAGAAACTAGGCTATATATATATATATCTATATCTGTATCTATATCTATCTATCTATCATCTATCTATAGTGAGACTTTAAGAAGCACTTTATAGAATGCTTAGCTATAATGCAAAAAACGTATTTTTAGTATTTCTGTTATAATCAGTAAGGTGCAAGTATATTATGTTGTTGAAACAGAGATTTTGGCCTTGGGTAATGATATATAGTGAAGTCATTACATAATATCCAGAATATGGGAGGCAAATTACATATTTGTAAACAATAGGATAATGGAAAGATAATGAAAGTACTTCATTGGTTTGTTTCCTATATAGTTTGTAGCAAATGTAGTAATAAAATTCATCATGGAGTTCAATATACAAAAGTAAATAATGCAGCACAACACAGAGAATAAAGGAAAGGAACCACATATTTAAATCAATGATGTGAAAAAATGTGACAAACTGCACATTTATGACAAAAACAAGGTAGGAACAGAAGGAAACTACCTCAAAATAATAAAAGACATATATGAAAACCTATAACTACATCCTCAATGGTAAGATACTGAAAACATTTCCTCTAAAATCAGGAAGGTAAGGATGCCCATTTCTTTTAACAAAGTACTCTGGAATTTCTGGCCAGAGCAATGAGGCAAGAAAAATAAATTAGGCATCCAAATTGCAAAGAAAATTATCTCTATTCATAGCTATAATCTTGTACATACAAAATCCTAAAGATGCCTCCCAAAATTGTTAGACCTCATAAAAACAGCAGGATACAAAATCAATACCTGAAATATCAATTACATTTCTATACACTTAATAATGACAAATCCAAAGAGATAACAGCTCCATTTGTAATAGCATCAAAAAGAATGAAATACTTATGAATAAACAAGATGAAAGAAGTATAAATAAAACTAAAATATTGCTTAAAAATGTTGAAAGAAGATAGTCATCCATGTTCATGGATTGGATTGGTTGGCTTAATATTTAGATACAAATACCACTCATGGAAGCCTATGGATTCAATGAAATTTCTATCAAAATCAAAATGAATTTTTGGAGAAACAGAAAAATATAAAAATTCTGATAGCCAAAACAATCTTGAAAAAGATGAACAAAATTGGAGGACTCAACACTTCCTGATTTCAAAACTAACTACAAATCTATGGAAATAAAAAAGAATGGTATTGACAGATCTGTAGACCAACTAATGAACATATATATGTATATATACCATAATATATAAGCTCTCACATATATGGTCAAATTGTTATTGAGTAAAGTATCAAGACCATTCAATAGGGAAAAGACAATCGTTTCAACGAATGGTGCTGGAACAACAATATCCATAAGCAAATGAATGGAATTAGACTCTTACAAAAATTAGACCTGTACAGAAAGTAACTCAAAATGATCAAATACTTAAACATAAAAGGATTAATAAAGTTTTCTAAGAAAAAAAAAAGAAAACATAGGGCAAAACTCCACAATACTGAATTTGGAAGTAGTATTAAATTCACAGAAGAATAAAGTTAAGAGCATTATGCTTTCAGATTTCAAAATATATTACAAAGCTACAGTAATCAAAATATGTTACTATGATTAAAAACAGACATATATGTTAATAGAATAGAATAAACAATCCAAAATTACATCCACATATATAGTTAATTGGTAATCAACAAAACTGCTAAGAATACACAATGACGAAGGGATTGTGTTGTGAGAACTTTTCAATAAATGGTGTTGTGCGAACTATATTTCCACATGCAAAAGAATGAAATTGGACCTTCATCTCACATCCTACACAAAAATAAATTCAAAGACTTTCATATAAAACCTGAAACTCTAAAACTCTTAGAATTAAATATAGGACAAACTTTCTTGACTTTGGTGTAGACAATAATATTTTGGATAGTTTGAATATTTGGATATAATATTTTGTTCTCCAAAACACAGATAACAAAAGCAAAAATTGACAAGTGGGACTACACCAACTTTCCTAAAACCTTTCTGTATAGCAAAGAAAACAATCAATAGATCAAAGAGACTACCTACCTTGTGAGAGAAATTATTTGCACATTATACATCAAATAAGAGATTAACACCCAAAATATATAAAGGAATTTAACTCACTGGCAAAAAAACATATAACCCAGTTTAAAATGGGCAAAGAGATGAATAGACATTTCTCAGAAAGCATAAATGGTCAATAGGTATATGAAAAGCTGCTCAACATTACTAGTCAGCAGAGAAATTCAAATCAAAACCACTATGATGGGGCACCTAGCTGGCTGGGTCTGTAGAGCATGGAAGTCTTGATCTTAGCGTCATGAGTTTGAGCCCCATGTTGGATATAGAGATTACTTAAAAATAAAAATTTAAAAAGATCGAAACCACCATGAGGTATCACCTTACCCTTGTTAGAATAACTAATATCAACTAGACAAAAGATTCTAGGTGTTGTCAAGACATGTAGAAAAGGGAACCCTTGCACCCTTTTGGTGGAAATAGAAATTGGTGCAACCACTATGGAAAATAATTTGTAGGTTTCTCAAAAAATTAAAGACAGAACAATGCTACTTTTGGCTATTTATCAAAAAAAAAATGAAAACACTATATCTGTCCTCTGTTCATTGCAGTATTATTCACAACAGCTACACATGGAAATAAAGCAACTGCCCATCACAGGTTAATGAAAATCTCTACTTATATATATCAATATAACAATGTTATTTAGCCATTATTTAGCCATAAAATAGAAGGAAATCTTGCCGTTTGTGGCAGTATGAATGAAACTGAAGGGCATTACACTAAGCGAAATGAGACAGAATCAGAAAGACAAATACATCATGTTCTCACTTACAAATGGAATCTGAAGAGTCAAACTCATAGAAGCAGACTAGAATGGTAGTTGCCAGGGGCTAGGGAGTGGAGGAAATAGGGAGACTTTAATCAAAAGGTAGTTTCATGAAATATGTATGGAAGATGGACAGGCTCTAGAGATCTAATATTCAATAATGTGACTGCACTTAATACTGTTGAGGGAGATAATTGAGAAAACGTTACCACTGGTTGATCAGTGAGCTAGACCTTGGCAACTAGAGGCTTTTCCTCTCCTCTCCTATCCTTGGAGTGTGTAGCCTACTTGTCTTTCTTGCTCTCAGATGTTTCCCAAAGGACAGAGTTGAAAGAGCAATGTGCTGGTTGAGACCATCTGGATGGTATATGTGACTGAATCACATTAAAACTTCTATGTACACTTTTAAGATTTGGTGGGCAGTTGTGGAGATCTACTCATCTTGCAACCATCCAAGACAACTCTTCCATGTAAGTTCCCTCAGTTACTAAACCTGCCATCTAACAATCCAAAGTGGTCTGACTCTTTCGCTAGTCTCTCCCTGACTACCATGTATACGGTCCAGTTCCAGATTATACATGGGAAGCACCTGAGACCTTGTGAACTGACAAATATTATATTGTATATTTGATATTTTAAGTGTCCTTGTTACAAAATAAAAAACATAGAAAGTGGTATTTATTTGAACTAATGGGTATGTTAATCAGCTTAATTGTGGCAACTATTTCACAACATATGTGTATATATGTTGTATATATACAACATTTTGTATACCAAAACATCTAGTTGTACATCATAAATATATACATTTTTTTAAATAGTACCTCAATAAATATAGGGTTTTTAAAATTTTGGTATCACTTACTGAAGAAACAGTTACAGTACCAGTGGGAAGAGAGCATCCTGAACGAATGGGATTTTGTCATATAAGATGTAATATATGCTTTATTTTTTTTAGTATTGTTGACACAATGTTACATTAGTTTCAGATGTACAACACAATGAATCAACAACTCTATATGTTATGTTATGCTCACCACAAATGTAGCTATCATCTGTCCCTTACATTGCTAATACAATATCATTGACTTTATTCCTTGTTCTCTGACTTGACCTCTTATTCATTCCAAAACTAGAAGCCTGTATTCCCTCATTCCCTTTCACTATTTTCCCCAATCTATGTCCTTTCTCCCATCCAGCAACCATCAGTTTGTTCTCTGTATTTATAAGTATGATTCTCCTTTTTGTTCCTTAATTTGGTTTTTGAGTTTTTTTAGATTCCAATTATGAGTGAAATTCAATTATGTCTGCCTCAGTCTGTCTGTCCCTATCATAACATCTTATAGGTCTATCCATATTGTCACAAATAGCCCAGTGTCATCCCTTTTATATGGCCACGTAATATTTTATTATTTATATATGTCACATCCTCCTTATTCATTCATCTATCAGTGAAAACATGTTGTTTCCATATCTTGGCGACTGTAAATAATGCTGCAATGAACATAGGGATGCAGGTATCTTTCATATTCTTTCGGTAAATACTCAATAGTGAAATGATTGGATCATACGGTAATTCTATTTTATTCTTTTAAAAAGTCTTCATACCGTCTTCTACAGTGTCTACACCAATTTGCAATTCCAACAACAGTGCACAAGGGTTCTTTTTTCTCCACATCCTCTCCAACACTTGTTATATCTTATCTTTTTTATTTTAGCTATTCTGACAGGTATAAGGTGATATCTCATTGTGCTTTTGATTTACATTTCCCTGATTATTAGTGATGTTGAGTATCTTTTCATATGTCTGTTGGCCATCAGTATGACTTTTTTGGACAAATGCTGTTCATTTCTTCTGACCGTTTTAATTGGATAATTTGGTTTTTAGTGTTGGGTCGTGTAAGTTCTTTATATATTTTGGATACTAACTCCTATCAAATATATCACTGGTAAATATCTTCCCATTCAGTAGGTTGCCTTTTTGTTTTGTTGAATGTTTCCTTTGTTGTGCTAAAGCTTTTTATTTTTCAAAAAAACTGTATAAGAATGCATCATGAATCAAATTTAGAATATCAGAACACAAAACATTGTTAAAACATCAAATACAGCATGCTGCTGAAAATCATTCAAGATGAAATATATTAAAACCTAAACCTTCAGAATATTAAAGAGTGAAAAATGGCCACTTTTTGTAAACTAGAACATTCATTGCAAATATTTCTCTCTTACTAAAAATACAAACTATGGAGACATTTAATTAAATTTGCTATCTCTCATTTGAAAAGTAAAATTCAGATATCTTTAACATTCTTAATTTTATCACAAGAATCTTTCCCATAAGAAATGATATTTTTATCTATAGATCATTGCCCATTTCTATACTCTTTATTTCTATTTATTTTTCAAATCAGAAAGTTTATGTCTATGTCTTGTTAACATTTACATTTCTTGGGGCACTTGGGTGGCTCAGTCACTTAAGTGTCTGCCTTTGGTTCAGATCAAGATCCCAGAGTCCTGGGATCAAGCCTCACATTGGGCTCTCTGCTCAGTGGGGAGCCTGCTTCTCCCACTCCTTCTCTGCTATCCCTGTTTGTGCTCAATAAATAAATAAATAAATAAATAAATAAATACATAAATATCTTTTAAAATATTTTTAATAGGTTACATTTCTCTAAAATATTTCTTTTTTGAGTACAGTTGACACACAATGTTACTTTACATTATGCTATGGTCATCACAAGTGTAGTTACTATCTGATCCAATTCATTGTTATTACAATATCATTGATTATATTCTTCATGCTGTGCCTTTTATTCCCATGAGATATTCATTCCACAACTAGAAGCCTGTATCTCTCATTTGCCTTCACCCATTTTGCCCCCCTCCAAAAGCTTTTTGTTTTATTATAGTCCCAATTGTTTATTTTTGCTTTTGTTTTCCTTGCCTCAGGAGACATATCTAGAAAAATATTGCTATGCTGATATCAGAGAAATTACTGCCTGTGTTCTCTTCTAAGATGTTTATTGTTTCAGATCTTGTATTTGGGTCTTTAATCCATTTTGAGTTTATTTTTGTGTATGGCGTGAAAAAGTGGTTCAGTTTCATTCTTTTACGGTAGCTGTCTAGTTTTCCCAACATTTATTGAAGAAACTTTTTCTCATTGTTTATTCTTGCATTCTCTGTTATAAATTAACTGATTATATGTCCATGGGTTTATTTCTGGACTCCAGTCTGCTTCATTGATTTTTGTGCCCATACCATACTGTTTTGATTACCACAATTTTGTAGTATATCTTGAAATCTGGAATTGTGATTCCCTCAGCCTTGTTTTATTATCAATATTGATTTGGATATGTATGGTCTTGGGTGCTTCCATAAAAATTTTAGTATTTTGTCTAGTTTTTTATCTCACATCTTCTTTACTTATTCATCACTTGATGGACATCAGTCCATGATTTGGCTATTCTAGATAATGATTATAAACATTAGGGTGCATGTTTCCCTTAGAATAGTACTTTTGCATTCTTTTGGTAAATACATAGTACTGTGATTGCTGGATCATAGGGTAGTTTAACTTTTTGAGGAAGCTCCATACAGTTTTCCAGAATGGCTGTCCCATTCTGCATTCCCACCAACACTGTAAAAGCATTCCCCTTTATCCATGTCCTCACCAAAACTTCTTATTTTTTTGTGTTGTTAATTTTAGCTACAGCTCTTTAATATTTCTTATAAGACTTGTTTAATGGTGACAAACTCATTTATCTTTTATTTTTTTGGGAAAGTCTTTATCTAAATTAAAATAACCTGGTAGAGTATTCTTGGTGGTAGGTTTTTTTTCCCTTTCAGCACTTTGAATGTATCATGTCACTTCCTCCTGGCCCACAGTTTTTGCTGAAAAGTCAGCCGATACACTTAAAGATTTTCACCAGTAGGTAATTTTTTGTTTCTCTCTTGCTGCATTTAAATTTTTCTCATCTTCAAACAATTTAATTATTATGTATGTGGTGTGGATCTTCTTGGGTCCATCTTATTTGGAACTTTCTTGGACCTGGATGTCTATTTCTTCCTAGGTTGAGGGAGTTTTCAGCAATTATTTCTTTTCTTTATTTTTAAATAAGTTTTAATTTAAATTCCAGTTAGTGAACATACACAGTAATATTAGTTTCAGGTCTATGCAATACAGTAAATCAACATTTCCATACAACATCTAGTACCCATCACAAGAAATACACTCCTTGATATCTACCACCTATTTCAACTGTCCCCCATCCATCTGCACTCTGGTAACAATCAGTCTGTTTTCTAAAGTTAGAGTCTGTTTCTTGGTTGACTTCTCTCTCTTTTTTCCTATGATTAGTTGTTTCATTTTTAAATTTCACATGTGAGTAAAATCATATGGTATTTATCTTTCCCTTAATGACATATTTTCCTTAGCATAATACTTTCTAGCTCCATACAGATCATTGCAAATGGAAAAATTTCATTCTTATTTTATGTCTGAGTAATATTCCGTTGTATGTATATAGCACCTCTCCTTATCTACTCATCAATGGACATTTTGTCTGTTTCCATAATTTGGCTATTATAGATAATGTTGCTATAAAATATCAGGGTGCATGTATCCTTCAACTTAGTGTTTTTGTATTCTTTGGGTAAATACCTAGTAGTGCAATTGCTGGATCATATGGTAGTTCTAATTTTGAGGAGCCTCCATACTGTTTTCCAGAGTAGCTGCACCAGTTTGCATTCCCACCAACAGTGTAAGTTTCCCTTTCCCTGCATCTTCACCAACACCTATTCTTTCCTGTGCTGTTGAATTCAGCCATTTTGACAGGTGTGAGGTGATATCTCATTGTGGTTTTGATTTGAATTTCCTTGATGATAAATGACGTTGAGCATCTTTTCATCTGTCTGTTAGTCAACTGTATGTCTTCTTTGGAAAAAATGTCTCTTCATGTTTTCTGCCCATTTAACAGGGTTATTTGGATTTAGGTTGTTGAATTTTCTAAGTTCCTTATAGATTCTGAATATAAACCCTTCATCAGATACATTATTTGCTAATATTTTCTCCCATTCTGTAGGTTGCTTTATAGTTTTTTGATAGATTCCTTCTCTGTGCATAAGCTTTTTTTATTCTGATGAAATACTAATAGTTCCTTTTTGCTTTTGTTTCTCTTGCTTCAGAAGAAATATATAGACATTTCTAAGGCCAATGTCAGAGGTTACTGCCTGTGTTCTCTAGGATTTTGATAGTTTCCTGTCTGATAATCCATTCTGAATTTATTTCTGTTTATAAGAAAGTAGTCCAATCTCATTCTTTTGCATGTTGCTTTGCAGTTTTCCCAGCACCATTTGTTGAGGAGACTGTTTATCCCACTGTATATTCATTCCTTCTTTGTTAAACATTAATTGAATTTATAATAATGGGTTCATTTCTGAGTTTTCTAGGTATATTACCTCTTTCAATAGGTTTATTCCTAGGTAGCTTATGGTTTTTGGTGCAATTATAAATGGGATTGATTCCTTTATTTCTCTTTCTGATACTTCATTATTGGCATATGAAAATACAACAGAATTCTGTACATTTGATTGTGTATCCTGAGACTACTGAATTTGTGTATCAGCTCTAGCAATTTTTTTGATGGAGTCTTTTGGGTTTTCTATGTAGAGTATCATGTCATCTGCAATTAATGAATGTTTGACTTCTTTCTTGCTGATTTGGATTCTTTTTATATCCAAGCCTTGGACTTCCAATACTACATGGAGTAAAAGGGCTGAGAGTGGACATCCCTGTCTTGTTTGTGACTCTAGAGGAAAAATTCTCAGTTTTCCCCAATGGAGATGGTATTAGCTGTGAATTTTTCATATATGACCATTATTATGTTGAGGTATATTCCTTCTAACCCTACTTTTGTTGAGAGTTTTTGTCATTAATAGAAGTTTTACATTGTCAAACACTTTTTCTGCATCTTTTGAAAGGATTGTATGGTTCTTATCCTTTCTTTTATTAATGTGGTGTATCATGCTGATTGATCTCCAAATATTGAACTTCTCTTGCAACCCAGAATAAATCCCACTTGATCATTTGAATATTCCTATTAATATACGGTTGGATTCAATTTGCTAATAACTTGTTGACATTTTTGGATCTATGTTCATCAGGGATATTGGTCTGTAATTTTCCTTTTTAATGGAGTCTATATATTTTTGGTATCAGGGCAATGTTGGCCTCATAGAATGAATTTTGAAGTTTTCCTTCTTTTTTTATATTTTTGTAATAGTTTGAGAAGAATAGAAATTAACTCTTCTTTAAGTGTTTGGTAGAATTTGTCAGTGAAGCCGTCTGGCCCTAGACTTTCGCTTGCTGATAGATTTTTGATTACTGATTCAATTTTTTGGAGGTTATTCGTCTTTTCAAGTACACTATTTCTTCCTGTCTCGTTTTGGTGGTTTATTTTTCTTTTTTCTTTTTTTAAAATTTTTTTTAATTTTTATTTATTTATGATAGTCACAGAGAGAGAGAGAGAGAGAGAGAGAGAGAGAGAGAGAGGCAGAGACATAGTCAGAGGGAGAAGCAGGCTCCATGCACCGGGAGCCCGATGTGGGATTCGATCCCGGGTCTCCAGGATCGCGCCCTGGGCCAAAGGCAGGCGCCAAACCGCTGCGCCACCCAGGGATCCCTATTTTTCTTATTTTTTTAAAATAAATTTATTTTTTACTGGAGTTCAATTTGCCAACATATAGAATAACACCCAGTGCTCATCCCGTCAAGTGCCCACATCAGAGCCCTTCACCCAGTCACCCCCGCCCTATCCACCTGCCCTTCCACCACCCCTAGTTCGTTTCCCAGAGTTAGGAGTCTTTATGCTCTGTCTCCCTTTCTGATATTTCCCACTCATTTTTTCTCCTTTCCCCTTTATTCCCTTTCACTATTTTTTTTATTCCCCAAATGAATGAGACCATATAATGTTTGTCCATCGCCAATTGACTTATTTCACTCAGCATAATACCCTCCAGTTCCACCCACGTCAAAGCAAATGGTGGGTATTTGTCATTTCTAATGGCTGAGTAATATCCCATTGTATACATAGACCACATCTTCTTTATCCATTCATCTATCGATAGACACCGAGGCTCCATCCACAGTTTGGCTATTATGGACATTGCTGCTAGAAACATCGGAGTGCAGGTGTCCCGGCATTTCATTGCATCTGTATCTTTTGGGTAAATCTCCAGCAGTGTAATTGCTGGGTCCTAGGGCAGTTCTATTTTTAACTCTTTGAGTAACCTCCAGACAGTTTTCCAGAGTGGCTGCACCAGTTCACATTCCCACCAACAGTGCAGGAGGGTTTCCCTTTATCCACATCCTCTCCAACATTTGTGGTTTCCTGCTTTGTTAATTTTCCCCATTCTCACTGGTGTGAGGTGGTATCTCATTGTGGTTTTGATTTGTATTTCCCTGATGGCAAGTGATGCAGAGCATTTCCTCATGTGCTTGTTGGCCATGTCTATGTCTTCCTGTGTGAGATTTCTGTTCATGTCTTTTGCCCATTTCATGATTGGATTGTTTGTTTCTTTGCTGTTAAGTTTAATACGTTCTTTATAGATCTTGGAAACTAGCCCTTTATCTGATACGTCATTTGCAAACATCTTCTCCCATTCTGTAGGTTGTCTTTGAGTTTTGTTGACGGTATCTTTTGCTGTGCAAAAGCTTCTTATCTTGATGAAGTCCCAATAGTTCATTTTTGCTTTTGTTTCTCTTCCCTTCATGGATGTATCTTGCAAGAAGTTACTGTGGCCAAGTTCAAAAAGGGTGTTGCCTGTGTTCTCCTCTAGGATTTTGATGGAATCTTGTCTCACAATAAGATCTTTCATCCATTTTGAGTTTATTTTTGTGTATGGTGCAAAAGAGTGGTCTAGTTTCATTCTTCTGCATGTGGCTGTCCAATTTTCCCAGCACCATTTATTGAAGACACTGTCTTTTTTCCAGCGGATACTCTTTCCTCCTTTGTCGAATATTAGTTGACTATAAAGTTGAGGGTCCACTTCTGTATTCTCTATTTTGCTCCATTGATCTATGTGTCTGTTTTTGCGCCAGTACCACACAGTCTTGACCACAGCTTTGTAGTACAACCTGAAATCTGGCATTGTGATGCCCCCAGCTATGGTTTTCTTTTTTAAAATTCCCCTGGCTATTTAGGGTCTTTTCTGATTCCACACAAATCTTAAAATAGTTTGTTCCAATTCTCTGAAGAAAGTCCATGGTATATTGATAAGGATTGCATTAAACGTGTACATTGCCCTGGGTAACATTGACATTTTCACAGTATTAATTCCTCCAATCCATGAGCATGGAATATTTTTCCATCTCTATGTCTTCCTCAATTTCTTTTAGAAGTATTCTGTAGTTTTCAGGGTATAGATCCTTTACCTCTTTGGTTAGGTTTATTCCTAGGTATCTTATGCTTTTGGGTGCAATTGTAAATGAGATTGACTCCTTAATGTCTTTTTCTTCAGTCTCATTGTTAGTGTACAGAAATGCCACTGACTTCTGGGCATTGATTTTGTATCCTGCCACCCTGCCAAATTGCTGTTTGAGTTCTAGCAATCTTGGGGTGGAGTCTTTTGGGTTTTCTATGTCCAGTATCATGTCATCTGCAAAGAGGGAGAGTTTGACTTCTTCTTTGCCAATTTGAATGCCTCTTATTTCTTTTTGTTGTCTGATTGCTGAGGCTAGGACTTCTAGTACTATGTTGAATAGTACTGGTGGGAGTGGACATCCCTGTTTTGTTCCTGATCTTAGGGAAAAGGCTCCCAGTGCTTCTCCATTGAGAATGATATTTGCTATGTGCTTTTCATAGATGGCTTTTAAGATGTTGCAGAATGTTCCCTCTATCCCTACACTCTCAAGAGTTTTGATCAGGGATGGATGCTGTATTTTGTCAAATGCTTTCTCTGCATCTATTGAGAGGATCATATGGGTCTTGTTTTTTCTCTTGCTGATATGATGAATCACATTGATTGTTTTAGGAGTGTTGAACCAGCCTTGCATCCTGGGGATAAATCCTACTTGGTCATGGTGAATAATCTTCTTAATGTATTGTTGTATCCTATTGGCCAGTATCTTGTTCAGAATTTTTGCATCCATGTTCATCGGGGATATTGGTCTATAATTCTCCTTTTTGGTGGGGTCTTTGTCTGGTTTTGGAATTAAGGTGATGCTGGCCTCATAGAACGAATTTGGAAGTACTCCATCTCTTTCTATCTTTCCAAACATCTTTAGTAGAATAGGTATGGTTTCTTCTTTAAACGTTTGATAGAATTCCCCTGGGAAGCCATCTGGCCCTGGACTTCTGTGTCTTGGGAGGTTTTTGATGACTGCTTCAATTTCCTCCCTGGTTATCAGCCTGTTCACGTCTTCTATTTCTTCCTGTTCCAGTACTGGTAGTTTGTGGTTTTCCAGAAATGCATCCATTTCTTCTAGTTTGCCTAATTTATTGGCATATAGCTGCTCATAATATTTTTAAAATCGTTTGTATTTCCTTGGTATTGGTTGTGATCTCTCCTTTTTTATTCGTGATTTTATTAATTTGAGTCTTTTCTTTTTTGTTTTTTAACAAGGTTGGCTAATGGTTTATCTATCTTATTAATTCTTTCAAAGCACCAACTCCTGGTTTTGTTGATCTGTTCCACAGTTCTTCTGGTCTCTATTTCATTGAGTTCTGCTTGAACCTTTATTAACTCCCTTCTTCTGCTGGGTGTAAGTTTTATTTGCTGTTCTTTCTCCAGTTCCTTTAGGTGCTAGGTTAGCTTGTGTATTTGAGTTTTTTCCAATATTCTGAGGGATGCTTGTATTGTGATGTATTTCTTTCTCAGGACTGTTTTTGCTCTATTCCAAAGATTTTGAACAGTTGTATCTTCATCTCATTAGTTTGCAAGAATCTTTTTAATTCTTATGTAATTTCCTGGTTGACCCTTTCATCTTATAGCAGGATGCTCTTTAACCTCCATGTGTTTGAATTTCTTCCAAATTTCTTCTTGTGATTTAGTTCTAGTTTCAAAGCATTATGGTCTGGAAATACACAGGGGAGAATCCCAATCTTTTGGCATCTGTTAAGACCTGATTTGTGATCCAGTATGTGGTCTATTCTGGAGAAAGTTCCATGTACACTTGAGAATAATGTATATGCAGTTGCGTTTGGATGTAAAGTTCTATAAATATATGTGAAATCCATCTAGTCCAGTCATTTAAAGCTCTTGTTTCTTTGGAGATGTTGTGCTTAGGATACCTGTCATTTGCAGAAAGTGCTATGTTGAAGTCTCCCCGTATAATTGTATTATCTAAGTATGTCTTTACTTTGGTTATTAATTGTTTGATACACTTGGTAGCTCCCACATTAGGGGCATATGTGTTCATGATTGTTAGGTCCTCTTGTTGGATAGATCCTTTAAGTATGAGATAGTGTTTCTCTTCATCTCTTACTACAGTCTTTGGGATAAACTTTAATTTATCTGATCTGAAGATGGCTACCCCTGCTTTCTTTGAGGATCATTTAAAAATGGTAAATGGTTCCCCACCTTTTATTTTCAGGCTGTAGGCATCCTTAGGTCTAAAATGAGTCTCTCGTAGAAGAGAGATGGATCTTGCTTTTTTATCCAGTCTGAAACCCTGTACCTTTTGATAGGATCGTAAATCCCATTCACGTTCAGAGTTACAATTGAAAGATATGAATTTAGTGTCATCATAATACTTTAGTCCCTGTTTTTGTAGATTGTTTCTTTGGACTTCCTTTTTCTTTTACAGAGTCCCCCTTAATATTTCTTGCAGAGCTGGCTTGGTGGTCACATATTCTTTCAGTTTCTGCTGATCTTGGGAGCTCTTTATCTCTCCTTCTATTCTGAATGAAAGCCTTGCTGGATAGAGTATTCTTGGCTGCATGTTTTTCTCATTTAGGACCCTGAATATATCCTGCCAACACTTTCTGGCCTGCCAGGTCTCTGTGGAGAGGTTTGCTGTTAATCTAATATTTCTCCCCATACAAGTTAGGTACCCCTTATCTCTTTTGCTGCTTTCAGGATTTTTTCTTTATCTTTGGAATTTGCAAGTTTCGTTATTAAATGCTGATGTCTTGAACGGTTTTTATAGATTGGGGGGGGGGCATCTCTGTCTTCTGGATCTGAATGCCTGTTTCCCTCCCCAAGTTAGGGAAGTTCTCGGCTATGATTTGTTCAAATACACTTTCTGGTCCTCTGTCCCTTTCAGTGCCCTCTGGAACCCCAATTAAACAGATTTTCCCTTCTGAGACTGTCATTTATTTCCCTTAGGGAAAAGGCTTAAAATCCTCATGGTATTTTAATTGTTTTTCTCTTTTTTCCTCAGCTTCCTTCCTTGCCATCAACTTGTCTTTTATGTCACTCACTCTTTCTTCTACCTCATTAACCCTCATCATTAGGACTCCATTTTGGATTGCATCTCATTTAATTTATTTTTAATTTAAGCCTGATTAGACCTAAGTTCTGCAGTCATGAAGTCTCTTGAAACCTTTATGCTTTTTTCCAGAGCCCCCAGTAGCTTTATAATTGTGCTTCTGAATTGGTTTTCTGACACCGAATTGTAATCCAAATTCTGTAACTCTGTGGGAGAGAGGACTGTTTCTGATTCTTTCTTTTGTGGTGAGTTCTTCTTTCTAGTCATTTTGTTCAGTGCAGAGTGGCTAAAAATGAGTTGTACTGGAAAAAGGAAGAAAAAAAAAGAGAAAATAAAAAACAAACAAGGCTGGATATCCTCTGGTCTATATACTGTAATTCCCTTGACTTCCCCTGGAGCTTTCCAGCGCTGCATTGTCAGAACTTGCTCTTCCCCTGTCCTTCTAGCTGGTCTTCTGGGGAAGGGACCTGCTGTGTTGATTCTCAGGTCTGTGCCCCTGGGGGAGGTCCTCCGCTCCCTGCAAGGTGCACGGCTCAGTGGGAGCTGTTTACCCCATGAGGCCTCTGTTCCCCGGCGGCCCCTCCAGGGTACAGGGTGACAGGGTGACAGCAAGAGGAACAACCCAACTGGCGGCGGCTAACTCTTCAGCCCTGGAGTCAGCTCCTGCAAGTAACTACCGCAGCTTCCAGTCTGCGCTGGCCTGGATGCTCCTGGGGTGGGGAGTGCTGATCTGCACAACTTGGGGGCGCCCAGTGGCAGGAGAGTCCTCGCTGTCCTGGACCCTCCCAGCTTCTGCCTGTCCTGTGGAAGTGCAGGGTCCTGGGCTGTGTCTCCCACAGCCCTGGGATCCCGGGCCTTCACCACTGGAATTGCGTTCCTGGGGCCCCGTAGCTCCCTCCCCCGGAGCCGCCACCTGAGCTGCCCCCAGGCCACGCTGGGGTGTCTAGGCCTTTACCGCGCTTGGTCCGTGGTGTGTGGCGTCTCTCCCCCTGGGGCACACTTCCTCTGTTAGTGACCGGGGGAACCTGGAGACTCCAATGCCCCCCTGGGATCCTGCCCGAGTTCCCTGCCAGCGCCTTTCCCTCCGGGATGAACCTGTGCAGATTTTTAAAGTTATTGCTTCTCTGGGACTGGGCCTTCCTGTCCTAGAGGCCTTCACTCCCCCTTTAGCCCAGCTCCTCGTGGAGCCCCTTCCCACTTGATTTTATTTATTTATTTATTTATTTATTTATTTATTTATTTATTATTTTTCCTCCTTCCTACCTTGTTAGAAGTGCAAACTCTTCTCTCTGTAGCTGTTTTCTCTTTAAATCTGAGGCCGAATTCATAGGTTTTCAGGATGATTGTAAGTTGGTGGGGACAGGTGACTTGGATACCCTACTCTTCCACCATCCTGCCCCACCCCCAATTTATCTAATTTTTATGGTATATGAACCTTGTCAGGAAGCTAAGGCTATTGCAGAGGCAATTAGAAATCCACAAATGTTTTATTTCCCTCCATTGTAAATCAGAAAGGAATAGAATAACATCTTTAGAGTACTAAATGAAAATTATGACCTCTAATGTACTAAATGCAACCTTAAATTCCACTAAAAGAGCTTTTAAAATTGAAAGTGAAAAATGATATTTCCAAACAAGTGAAAATATAAATTGTTTTGCAATGCACTGATAGTAAGAGAATCGGTCAAGTGATTTCTTCCATTAGAAACATTTTTGTAGGAAAAAAAATACCAATATTGGGAAGAACAACTGAAAGGGTAAATATTGTCAGGACATAAAATGAAGTAGACATGAAATATTAAGATTAGTAGGTTGAGGGCAACCCAGGTGGCTCAGCGGTTTAGCACCGCCTTCAGCCCAGGGCGTGATCCTGGAGACCTGGGATCGAGTCCCACGTCAGGCTCCCTGCATGGAGCCTGCTTCTCCCTCTGCCTGTGTCTCTGCCTCTCTCTCTCTGTATCTCTCATGAATAAATAAAAAAAAATCTTTAAAAAAAAAAAAAGATTAGTAGGTTGATTTCTAAAACATGGCTAAGATGTATTTTAAATATGAAAATACACAAGGTAGAAAATAAAAGAATAGAAAAAAGATCTATATTCATACTTTGAAAGAAATCTGCTGAAGCGCAGCCACTTTGAGGAATTTTGTCTTTAAAGCAAATATAAGCAGAAATATGAACAGTGCCATTTATTAAACATAGAGGAGATGCCAACCAGGAATATAATACATTCAAAATCTTTCTACAACTCATTATAGCACTTCAAAATCTGAAGTGCTTTTTTAAATTTAGAAATATTAAGATTTAAAGCAATATTGGGTCTGTCAATTCATAACCATTGTTTTGTTTTGTTTTCTAATTCATAAACATTGTTTATGTCTTCATTTATTCAGGTCACTTTTACTTTCTCTTAGTAGTAATTTATAGCTTTCTTGTAGAGGTGCCAAAGTTTTTTCAAATGTTTATTTCTAAGTATTTGGCATATTGGTAATATACATAGTATGCTTTGTTGGAATTTAAAAACAAAACAGATGAACAAAGGGAAAAAAGGGGTGGCAAACCAAGAAAAAGATTCTTGTTCTGTTTTGTTTTTTTTTTGTTTGTTTGTTTTTATTTAAATTTGTTAGTTAACATACAGTGTCATATGAGTTTTGGTTGTACAACATAGTGAGTGATTCAACACTTTCATACAACAACCAGTGCCCACCATGCCAAGCTTCTCATTAATCCCCATCACCTATGTCACTCATCCCCCCACCCATTCCCCTTCACCTCCCTTTTGGTAATCATCAGTTTCTTCTCTAGAGTTAAGAATCTGTTTTATGGCCTGCCTCTATTTTTCCCCTTTTCTCACTTGTTATGTTTCTTAAATTCCATGTATGACTGAATTCATATGGTATGTTTTTGACTGGCTTCTTTCTTTCTTGTGACTCACGATATCCCAGTAGGCAGGGCAAGCAGTTAGTTTACAATAAAAGGTAATAGCATAATTAATAATACCAAGGTGCATATCATGTTCTGATTGCTATGATTACTTACTATTTACATAATATTACTAGTTTGGTTACATTTTCTTTTTTTTATTTGGGTTCATATTTTAAGAATATTTAACAGTCCTGTAAAAATCAGAATTGACCAATTGCAGTTAAAAATATTTCCTCAGAAATGCATCTATTTGTGTTTCTCAGGGGACGCCTGGGTGGCTCAGCAGTTGAGCATTTGCCTTCTGCTCAGGGTGTGATCCCATGTCCAGGGATCGAATCCCATGTTGGGCTTTCTACAGCAAGCCTGCTTCTCCCTCTGTATATGTCTCTGACTCTCTCCCTATATCTCTCATGAATAATTTTTTTTTTAGATTGTCTTTCTTTGACTGACTTATTTTGCTTAACACAATATTCTCTACCTACATCCACGTCATTGTAAATGCAAGATTGCATTTTGTTTTATGGCTGAATAGTATTCTATTATATATATATATATATATATATATATATATATATATATATATATATTCACTTCTTTATGCATTCATCACTTGATGGACATTTGGTATCTTTTGGTAATTTGGCTATTGTTGATAATGAGACTATAATCGTTAGGGTGTATATAACCCTTCAAACCAGTATTTTTGTATCGTTTGAGTAAATATCTAGTAGTGCAATTGTTGGATCATAGAGTAGTTCTATTTTTAACTTTTTTTTTTTTTAATTTATGATAGTCACACAGAGAGAGATGAGAGAGAGGCAGAGACACAGGCAGAGGGAGAAGCAGGCTCCATGCACCGGGAGCCCGACCGGGGACTCGATCCCGGATCTCCAGGATCGTGCCCTGGGCCAAAGGCAGGCGCCAAACCGCTCTGCCACCCAGGGATCCCTATTTTTAACTTTTTAAGGAACCTCCATACTGTTTTCCAGAGTGGTAGCACCAGGTTACATTCCCACCAACAATGTGAGAAGGATCCCCTTTCTATGCATCCTCATCAACATCTGTTGTTCTTTGTGTTGTTAATTTTAGCCATTCTGACAGATGTGAAGTGATATCCCATTGTAGTTCTGATTTGTACTTCCTTGATGATCATTGATGCTGAACATCTTTTCATGTGAGTGTTGGCCATCTGCATGTCTTTTTGGGGAAAATGTCTATTCATATCTTTTGACCAATTTTTCATTGGATTATTTGGGTGTTGAGTTTGGTAAGTTCTTTATATTTTTTGGATGGTAACCCTTTATTGGATAAGCTATTTACAAAAATACCTGCTCTCATTCTGTAGGTTGCCTTATAGTGTTGTTGATCATTTCATTTCCTTCACTGTGCAGAAGCTTTTTATTTTGATGAAGTACCAGTAGTTTATTTTTGCTTGTGTTTCCCTTGCTTCAGTAGACATATATAGAAAGAAGTTGCTACAGCCTATGTTAAAGATCATGCTGCCTGTGTTTTCCTCTAGGATTTTGATGGTTTCATGTCTCACATTTAACCCTTAAATCCATTTTGAATTTATTTTTGTGTATGGTGTAAGAATGGGGTCCAGTTTCATTCTTTTGCATGTCACTATCCAATTTTCCCAACACCATTTTTGAAGAGACTCTCTTTGTCCCATTAGATATTCTTTCTTGCTTTGTTGAAGATTAATTTACTATGTAGTTGTGTGTCCATTTCTGGGTTTTCCATTCTGTTCCATTGATGTATATGTCTGTTTTTGTGCAAGTACCATACTGTTTTGATCACTACAACTTTGTAATATAACTTGAAGTCTGGAATTGTGATACCTCCAGCATTGCTTTTCTTTTTTCAAAATTTCTTTGGCTATTTGGGGTCTTTGTGATTCTGTACAAATTTTAGGATATTTGTCCTAGCTCTGTGAAAAATGCTATTGGTATTTTGATAGGGATGGCATTAAAGGAATGGATTGCTTAGGGTAATATACATATTTTAACAATATGCATTCTTCTAATCCATGAGGAGGGAATGGTTTTCAATTTCTTTGTGCCCTCTTCAATTTCTTCATCCTTGTTTTATAGTTTCAGAGTGCAAATCTCACAAATCAGTCCTCAACAAGAACAAAAGGATTGAGATCATACCATACATACTTTCCAACCACAACGCTATTAAAACTTGAAGTCAACCACAAGAAAAAATTTAGAAAAACCACAAATATGTGGAGGTTAAAGAATGTCTTACTAAAGAATGAATGAGTCGACCAGAAAACTAAAGAAGAAATAAAAGAATATGTGGAAACAAATTATAATGAAAACATAATGGTCCAAAACCTTTGGGGTGCCACAAAAGTAGTCATAAGAGAGAATTATAGAGTAATACAATCCTACATCATGAAGCAGGAAAAATTTCAAATAAGCAATGAAACCTTATACCTAAAGGAACTAGGAAAAGAACAACAAATGAAGCCTAAAGTCAGAAGAAAAGGGGAAATAATAAAGATTAGAGCAGAAATAAATGACATAGGAACAAAACAAACAAAAAACTTAGTAGAAGAGATCAATGAAAGTAGGAGATGGTTCTTTGAAAAAATTAATATTGATAAACCCTTAGTCAGACTTGTCAAAGAGAGAAAGAGAGAGAGAGAGAGAGAACCCAAATAAATAAAATCACAAATGGGAAAGAAATAACCAACACCATGGAATTATAAACAATTATAAGAGAATATTATGAAAAATTTTATGCCAGATAATGGACAATTTGGAAGAAATGGATAAATTCTTAGAAACATACAAACTACTGAAACCAAAAAAGGAAGATACAGAAACTGTGAACAGACCTAAAACCAGCAAAGAAATTTAAAAAGTAATTAAAAAATCAGCCAACAAACAAAAGTCCAAGAGCAGATGACTTTCCAGAGGAATTCTACCAAACATATAAAGAAGAATTAATACCTATTCTTCTCAAACTATTCCAAAAATGGAAATGGAAGGAAAATTTCCAACCTCATTCCATGAAGTCACTATTATCCACTAGAAAAAAGAACTACCGGCCAATATCCCTGATGAACATGAATGCAAAAATTCTCAGCAAAATATTAGCAAATTAAATTCAACTAGTATATTAAAGGAATAATTTACCCAATCAAATGGGATTTATTCCTAGGTTGCAAGAGTGGTTCAATATTTGCAAATCAATCAATATTATACACCACATTAATAAAAGAAAGAACCATACAATCCTTTCAATAGACACAGAAAAAAGCATTTGACGAAGTACAACATCTGTTCTTGATAAAAACCCTCAACAAAATATGCTTAGAGGGAACATATCTCAACATAATAAAGGCCATATGTGGAAAACCCACAGCTAATATCATCTTCATTGGGGAAAAACTGAGGATTTTTCCTCTATGTTCAGGGACACTCTCCATTCCTGTTATATAACATATTACTGGATCTTAGCCTCAGCAATCAGACAAAAAGAAATCAGACAAAAAGAAATAGCAAGGAAGAAATCAAACACTCCCTATTTGCAGATAACATGATACTGTATATAGAAAACTCAAAGACTCAAAAAAAAAAAAAAATCCTGGAACTGATACAGGAATTCAGCAGTCACAGGATATGAAGTGAATATATTGGAGTCTGTTGCATTTCTATACACCAATAATGAAGAAGCAGAAAGAGAAATCAAGGGATCAATTCCACTTACAATCATATTAAAAACCATAAGATACCTAAGAATAAACCTAACCAAAGAGGGAAAAGATCTAATTTCTCTAAGTGTTTGGCTCCTTTAGATACTTCATATAAAAGTATAATCATGAAGTATTTTTCTTTACATGACTAGTGTATTTCACTTAGCATAATGTCTTCAATGTTCATCCATGTTGTAGCATATTGCAAGAGTTCCCTCTTTGCTAACATGGAATAGTCTTTGCTGTTTTTATCCATTTTTCTGACTTCTGAAAGGAATTGGTGCATTTAAGGCTGATGGTTTATCTTCTTAAGCATTTGCTAGTTTTCAATAAGAAAAACATTTCTCTATGAGACATCTTTTAATTATGATTATGATTGTTCTATTAACTAAACTTCTATCTAAATATTTAAATTCATCTTAAGTAACTTTTTAAAAAATCTTTTTAAAAAATATTTCTACCTTGAGATGCCTCAGTGGTTGAATGTCTGCCTTTGGCTCAGGTCATGGTCCTGAGGTCCTGGGATCAAGTCCGGTATCAGGCTCCCCAGGGGGAGCCTGCTTCTCCCTCTGCTTATGTCTCTGCCTTTCTCATGAATAAATTTTTTAAAAATAAAATTCTATTTATGTAAATATTTAAATGTTATTTTTAAAGACCGTGTGCCTTTTTCTCATATTGATAATTTGCACATCCAAAATTTTTCTTTACCTTGATAATCTTTTGAAAGGTTAATTTTATTAGTATTCTCAAAGAAATAACTTTGACTTTGCTTATTCTCAGTATTATATATTTTGTTTCTCATTTATTTTTGCTTCTTTCAGTATTATTTTTTACCTTAAATTACTTTTTAAAGAATTTAATGTTAGTTTTTTTTTAATTTTTCCTTAATGTTTTCAGATAGTTTATATTCCTTCTGAGCAAGGTCTAAGGTTCCCTCTAAACAAGGACTCTCTATATTATGCATTTTTTTCTGGAATTAGTATATCTAAAAGATGTATATATAGTTTGAAGGATATTTGAATTTCCAGTAATTTTTCTTCTGTGACTCATGGATTATTTTAAGCAACATATTGCTTATTTCCTTATATTTATGAATTTTTAATATAACATTTGTTTTAAATATTAGTTAGAAAATATAATCTAAATATTTCAATCTTAAGAAAGTATTTGGGTTGTTTTATATCCAAGCATGTGGTATATATCAGTAAATCTTTCATTATATATATATATATATATATATATATACACATATGTTATTGGGCACAGTGCTCTCTGTATCAAATAGCTCATATATGTTCATCATGTTCAAATCCCTCACTATCTTTGATAATTTTTCTAAACCTTTTTTTCCTAAATATTTGCTTCATTTATGTTGAAGCTATATTAAAAGTCATGAAATATAATTTGTTGTTATGCTTAATTTTATGTATTAATTTAAATAGGCTAAGGGATGTCTGGATACCTAGTAAAACATTATTTCTGAATGTCTGTGAGGGTGCCTCTGGAAGAGATTAGACTTTGAATCAGAAGACTGAGAAGATCATTCTTTTTTTTTTTTTTTTTTTGAGAAGATCATTCTTGATAAAACTGGTGCACATTCTCCAATTCTTTAAAGGCCTGGATAAAGCAAAACTGTAGAGGGGGAACTCACTCTATGCTTGAGATGAGACTTTAAATTCATCTTGCCTTAAGAAGTCAACAATTGTGGTTCTTAGACTAGGACTTATAGCACCACTACCCCCACCACTGTTTTCATTCTTAAACTTTTGAACTTGAATTGAATTAGATCAGCAGCTTCCCTGGTTCTCCAATTTGCAGATGTCAGATCATGGGATTTCTTGGCCTCTATAATCATGTGAGCCAATTGCTATAATAAATATTATATCTATCCACTTGTATGTATCTCTATACCTATCATCTATTTATCTTTTTTTAAAAAATATTTATTTATTTATTCATGATAGACACAGAGAGATAGAGAGAGACAGAGAGAGAGGCAGAGAAGCAGGCTCCATGCCAGGAGCCCAAAGTGGGACTCGATCCCGGGACTCCAGGACTGCACCCCAGGCCAAAGGCAGGCGACAAACCGCTGAGCCACCCAAGGATCCCCTCTATCTATCTTTCTAATAAATCTATATATACTATTGGTTCCCTGGAGAATCCTCATACATATTTGGGGATTTATTTTTAAAGATTTTATTTATTTGAGAAAGAGAGAGCGAGTGATCAAATGAGGGAAGGGATAGAGGAAGAAGGGGAGAGAGAGACTCTCAAGCAGACTGAGCTGAGCAAGGAGCCCAACTCAGTGCTCAGTCTCACAACACTGAGATCATGACCTGAGCCATAACCAAAAGGTCAGGGGCTTAGCCAACAACCACCCAGATGTCCTTGGACTTCTGTTTCTGTGGTGTGAGCTATAGGTTCCATAGATTATTTTTTTAATATTTTATTTGACAAAGAGTAAGCATGAGCAAAGGATGGGGAGGGCAAAAAGGGAAGCAGGCTCTCTGCTAATCAGGGAACCCCATGTGGGGCTGGATCCCAGAACCCTGGGATCATGGTCAAAGCAGAAGGCAGACTCTTACCTGACTGAGCCACCCAGTCACCACCAGAGATTTGGGGATTTTTAAGAATGAGTTTTCTAAATTGGTTCTGAGATTTCTGGATTTGGCTCTCTAATTTAATATTAAATTTAAATATACTAATGACTCCATTTCCAGTAGTAAAGACAGCATTGAGAGTCCATGGCAAAAACTGTTTATAAATATGTGCAAAATATCTTCATTGGATACTCCTAATCAAGCACTTGTAAGAGGCAAGAAGACTAATGACTTTTACGTGATACTTTTAAACATTTTTTTTAAAACTAAGGAATACAGCAATGTTGATTTGGTTTTTCTTAATGTTGCCAGACAACATAGTGACCAAAAAAATGACTAGTGATTTGAATTCCCAGGTAAAGCATTGCATAAATGACCTAAAATATCTACATATGCCCTGAAAAAAATTAATCTGTAGCCTCAGGGCTGCAACCGCTGAAAATAAAATTAACTTAAATCTCATCCTGTGGTTGGCTGAATTATAATGCAATTAGAACTTCAAGACTCACAAGGTGTCTACTTTTATATTAAGGACATTGATTGGAAAAGACTAGAATTTTGTAAGTTGGAATGGAGACATGTGAAACTGATAATAGTGTATTTAGCCCCTAAATCCTGCTGAGTCTTTTTTTTTTAAGATTTTATTTATTCATGAGAGACTGAGAGAGAGAGAGAGAGAGAGAGACAGAGACAAAGGTAGAGGGAGAAGCAGGCTCTATGCAGGGAACCCGACATGGAACTCGATTCCGAGTCTCCAGGATCATGCCCTGGATTGAAGGTAGTGCGTAACTGCTAAGCCACCTGGGTTGCCCCTGAGTCTTCTTTATGGAAGAAACCTCAGAGGAAGTGACCTCACTATCCTCTGCTAAAGTGTCCTCTCTAACCCCAGTGCAAGTGGCCCTCCCACCTCCAGTGGCAGTGGCTTCTCTACTCATGTTCTTTCCAAGGTAGTTTTAGCCTTCCTACCTCCATTTAGGATATTAACTTTGAGGAAATTATCATGGCTTCCCCTGAGGCAGCTGCATGTAACAGTGTTAACTCTTCTCAGGACCCATCCCCGCCGCCTTCTTTGCTTCTAGACCTATAGCTAAACTCAGTCCCAGTAAATCCTTAAAGGTAAAGTACAAAATATGACCCACAAAGTGGTGGACTACACTCCAAAATAACTATTTGAGTTTTCTAATTTATACAGGAGGGAATCTGGGGAACCTGTGTGGAAGTGGATTAAGGATGTGGGTGGGATTATAGTGGAAAGAATAAAGATGGATCAGGAGAAATGTATTGGTAGGGTTTGCTTAGCAGAGATTTTGCATTTAATGTTGCAAAAACATGGCCCACTGTATAAGTTCAACCTCTGTTGGTTTAACATATATAGGGGAATCACAGGTGACATCATTGAGGACTTGAGAGATGTGGGGAGGTAATTTCTACCACATACTCATTCAACCCTTTTGGTTGGGCAAAAGATAGATGGATTTGGGGAAATAACCATGAATTTATAATAAGGCTTAACCAGATGGTGAATTCCATTGTATATGCTCTACCAGATAGTTTCACTGTTTGAACAGATCAACACATCCTTTGATCCCTGACATGTAGTGGTTAATCTGGCAAATGCTTTTGTTTCCATCCTTGCCCATAAAGTCCACTGGAAGGACTTTGCTTTCAGCTGGCAGAGCCAGGGAAACACCTTTACTGTCCTACTTCGTGGATCTATGAACTTTCCTGTCTTGTGTCATAATAAAGATCTTGATTGCTTTTCCCTTCCATAAGATATCACATATCACACTTGTCCATTACCTTGATGACATTATGTTGATTGGACCTAGTGAGCAAGAAATAGCAAATGTTCTAAGCTTAAAACACTGCTATCAAAGGGTGGGAAATAAATCTGACTAAAATTCTAAGATCTAAGATAGATCTAAGATCTCTATTTCTAGTAAAATTTCTAGGAGTCCAGTAGTATGAAGCATGTTAATATAAACCTTCTATGGTGAAGGGTAGATTGTTATAACTGGACCTTTCTACAACCAAGATAGAGGTGCAATGCCTAGTGGGTCTCTTTAGATTTTGGAGACAATATATTCCTAATCTGGGTGTTTTACTCCAATACATTTACCAAGTGACTTGTAAAGGTGCTAGTTTTTTGTGGGGCCCAAAAGAAGAAAAGGCTCTGCAACAGGTATAGGCTTCAATGGAAGCTGCTTTATCACTTGGGCTATATGATCCAGCATATCCAGGGATGCTTGAAGTGTCAGTGGCATATAGGGATGCTGTTTGGAGCCTTTCGTAGACCCCCCTAAGTGTATCACAGTGCATGCCTTTAGGATTTGGGGGGAAATCCCTGCCATAATCTACAGATAACTACTTTCATTTTCAGAAACAACTCTTGGCCTACTACTGGGTCTTTGTAGATACTGAATGCTTGACCATGGGCCACCAAGTTACCATACAACCTCAGCTGCCTATTGAGTGTTTTCTGACTCATCAAGCCATAAAATTAAGCATGCACAGCAGTGCACCATCATCAAATGGAAATGGTAAATATGTGATCAGGCACAACCAGCCCTGAAGGCAGAGGTAAGTTACATGAAGAAGTGGTCTAAATGCTCATGGTCCCCTCTCTTGCTACCCTGCCTTGTCTGTCCCAGCTTGCACTTATGGCCTTATAAGGATTTCCTTATCATCAATAAACAGAGGCAGAGAAGATATGGGCCTAGTTTACAGATAACTCTGCAGAGTATACAAGAACCAACAGAGAGTGAAGAGCTGCAGCACTATAGCCTTTCTCTTAGACATTGCTGAAGGATAATAGTAAAAGGAAATCCTCCCAAGAGGAAAGAACTTCAGGCACTGTACTTGGTTGTGAACTTTGCTTGGAAAGAGAAATAGCCAGACATGTAATTTATGTTGATTCATGGGCTGTAGCAAATGGTTTGGTTGAATGGTCAGGGGCTTTGAAGGAACAAGTGGGAAAATGGTGACAAATTTGGGGAAAGAATATGTGTATAGATCTCTCTGAATGGGCAAAAAATGTGAAGGTATTTGTGTCCCATGTGGTTGCTCACTAAAGGGAAACCTCACCAGAGGAATATTTTAATGATCAGTTGAAGAGGATGACTTATTTTGTGGATACTAGTCAGTCTATTTCTCTATCTGCTCTTACTCAAAGGGCTCATGAACAAAGTGGTCATGGTAGCAGAGATGGAGTTTATAATTTGGCTCAGCAACATGGACTTCTACTCAACAAATATACATGGTTACAGTCCATGCTAAATGCCTAATCTGGGGCAGCCTGGGTGACTCAGAGGTTTAGTCCTGCCTTTGGCCCAGGGCCTGATCCTAGAGACCTGGGATCAAGTCCCACGTCGGGCTCCCTGCATGGAGTCTGCTTCTCCCTCTGCCTGTGTCTCTGCCTCTCTCTCTCTCTCTCTCTTTCTCTCATGCATAAATAAATAAAATTTAAAATTAATTAATTAATTCATTCATTCATTAAAAAGAAAACATGCCTAATCTGTCAGCAGCATAGACCAATGCTGAGCCCCAGGTGTGGCACCATTTCCCAGGATGACCAGCTAGATACCTAGTTGCAGGTTGATTACACTGGACCACTTCCATCATGGAAGGGGAAATGTTTTTCCTTACTGAAATAAACACTTGCTCTGGATTTTTATCTGCCTTCCCTACATGCAATGGTTCTGCCAAAACTACCCTCTATGAACTTATAGCATCCCTTACCTACTATTATGTTATTCTACTCAGCATTTATTCTGGCCAAGGAACTAACTTCAGAGCAAGAGAGAAGTGTGGCAATGATCCCAGGCTCAGGGAATTCACTGGCTCTCCACTGTCATGAAGCTGTTGGCTTGATAGAATGGTGGAATGGCCTTTTGAACGTTCAATTACAGCATCAACAAGGTGGCAATATCTTTTGGGGCTGGGACAAAGTTCTCTAGAGGATAGTATATGCTCAGTGTTCAGTATATGGTGCTATTTCTAACATAACCAGGATTCATGGTTCCAGGAATTGAAGGGTGGAAATAGGAGTAGAGCCACTTGTTCTTACCCCAAGTGACCCACTGGCAAAATTTTTGCTTCTCATTTCCATGACTTTATGCTATGCTGACCTAGAGTCTTAGTTCAGAGGGAGGAATGCTTTCATTAGGAGACACAACAATGATTCTTGAGAAGGAAATTGGAAGATTTTTTAGGATGTGTCTTAGTGTTGCCATGCCCTGTGATAAAAGTCAATAGAGAACTACAATGACAGGACTACTAATAGTCCAGAAGTGAAGGTTTAGATCACCAAACCAGGCCAGGTGCTGGCTGAGGTCATAAGGAAAACTGAATGAGTAGTAGGAGAAGGTAGTTGTGAATACCAGCTATGACCACATGACCAGTTACAAAAATGAGGACTGAAATGTCATGAATATTTCCTCTTTATTTTGTTATAAATACACTTATGTGTATATATGCATATCTTGAGCTTTATTTTTTCCTCTCATTCTTTTATAGTAAGAGGTTTTGACTTTATATCAATGTTTTAATTATTGCTGATTTTATTTATATCATAGTATTTAAGCTAAAGGATATCAGAAGAGTAAATATTACTCAAGGACTTTATTTCCTTTTCTTAGAAGGGATTAGTGCCTTTTTGTTTGTACACAGGATATTTATATCACAAAAGACAGCAATGACATTTATTTGAAGAATACATATAGGAATGCAAGTTGAGCAGGGGTAGATTGTGATAGTTAATTGTAAATGTCAACTTATGAACCACCAGAAATCTGATAAATCATTATTTCTCTGAATGTGTCTCTAAAGAGATTAGTATTTTAATCAGAAGATTGAATGAAGATTACCCTCATCAATGAGAGTAGGCATTATTCAATCCGTTGAGGACTTAAGAGAAAAAAAAAGGTGGAGAAAAGGTGTATTTGCTCTCTGCTTGAACTAAGGCATCCTTCTCCTGCCCTTGGACATCCACTGGCACTCTTGGTTCTCATTTTGAACCCAGACCTAAACTTACACCATTGGCTTTCAAAGTCTCAGGACTTTAGATCCATACTGAGTTACACTACCAGCTTTCCTGGTTCTCCAGCATCCACATGACAGCTCATGAGACTTCTTGGCTCCTATAAACATGTGAACCAATTCCTATAAAAAATCTTCTCATTTACCTATCATCTATCATCTTTATCATCTAATTATCGATCATTGATATCCTATCAGTTCTGTTTCTCTAGACAATTTGACTAGTGCACTTGTATTGTTGTAATTTCCTTTTAAGAATAACCCTTTGCATTATGATTTTTTTTTTATCTCTATGAATGCTATCAGTGTTAAAGTCTATCAAGCTTTCTTTTGTATAAAGTTTTTGGATAAAGTTCCATGGCATATATCCTCCCATCCCTTACTTTGAACCTTTACATAACTGAGTTGTATCTTTTGTGAAGAGCATATAATTGAGATTTTTTTCCAAATCTTAGAATCATTGTTTTTTGATTGGTTACAGATCTGACTATAACATAACTACATAGCATTGCAATTTAAAATATAACAGTGAGCTTTAATCATGGTATTGGATTTATTATATTATAAAGTTTTTCTCATGCCTACTGATAATTTAGTGCATACTAACAATTAGTATGACATAACTTTAAAAATAAGAAATGTAATATAAATACTCATAAGCATGCATTTCTTACAAGTAATTCATCTGTGGCATTTTATATATAAGTATAGAGGTATATTTCTGTTATAGTAGAAATCTTCTATATATTCTTGTCATATCAGACCAATAAAATACAGGTTTTGAATCCTAGACAATCCAGCAATGCAAGTAGTTTTTTGTTTTTTCTTTTTTTCCATTTGTCCTGTCCATTGACGATAACTGCTCTGAAAGAATAAATAAAAGGGGAAAAGTTACTTGTTTGACCAATCAATTTAAAAGTGGTTAATTCAACAAATAGCATGAGGTTATCCTAATTATAAGAGTTCTATCATGCAATTTATTTGTGACCAACTTCTGAATGCACAAATACTAAAGGATTAAACATTATTAGAAAAAATTTAAAAGATCACACTGCAAAGAAGTTTTTAAACTGCAAAATGAGGTCATTTATACTTTATCGTGTCATGGTATAGTTTGCAACATTGAAAATATTCTGCAATTCAATTTTATTATATGTAGCTATATGACTATCATCATTAATATATGTTTATAGTATTTACATTTATTTAATATGTTAAATTTTTTTTCATTTCTCTGCCTCTACCTTTCACCTTTAAACTATTTTATACTCACTGTGATATGACGGATTCTGTTGTCCTGCCTACTCTTTAGGTTCGCTCTCACTTTCAAGTTGCCTGTATGTTTCAAAATAAATATAGTCACTTAAAATTATATTTTCTTTAAGATTGTTCTATAAAACTCTGTATACAATATCAATTTTGAAAAATGTTTGAATTCCTATTTAGGATCTGAGGGCAGCCACTACTTGAGAATATCTTACCATTGAGGACATTTCTCAACTAGTATCTCAAGATTAACTTGAGAAAAAACACAGTAATACAATTTTACCTAAAAATGAACTAATAATTTTTCATAGTCATAACATTAACTAAATAGCTTTAAGTTTTCTTGTGATTCATCTTCTTACATATTTATTCCTACACATTTTCATAGCTCTTTCCCCTAAAGATATTTGATATCAGTTTTTCCACAATAAAGTCCTCCAACATATGAATATTACTTTAATATTGAATTATGTTAACTACACACTGCATATTATTCAGTAATTTTACATAAACTTTTCAAAACATTTCTGTGAAATGTATTGTTCTCTTTTCATTGATATCTTATCAATTTTAAATATTTTAATAAAATTTACTTTATGTTAAATAAAATGAATAATACAGATATAAAAATTCAAAAGCAGAAACTATTTTATAGCAATTTCTCTGAAGAAAACTAAACAATTTTAATATTATTTTTATTTTTGAGGCATATCATCAGATGTTTCTAAGGTTTTTTTTAATGAAAAACCATTTGTCTTATTTTTTTTGAAGATTAGCTTTTACTATAATTCAGATTTTTTCATTCTAACTATTATTTATTGACTTTTAACTTTTTCTATCTCTGGTTGCCCTACTCTCAACTTATTTAACTGCCTAAAGGGCTAACTACTCTTTTAGATTTATCTGCTTTCTTTTAGTAAGATAATAAACACAAAATACTTTGAAATATATACTAAAAAATAATGTTCATATATATTTAATAATTAAGATCAAATAATAAAAGGAGGTAAATAATCATTAACTAGAAGTCATTTCCACTTAATTTTACCCCAGCAGAGTTCAAGTTGTTATAAGACTAAAACTGCTGACCTTTGAAAAAATTCTGTTAACCACTATACTAATTATCAACATATTAAGTATTTTGTTTTCATGTAGAGATAAAATCTAAATCTGAATTATTAGTTACATCATGATGATATTTATTAATGTTATATATATGCCTACAAATTATAAAAGTAATGAATCTTAAATATTAAATCAATATACTCATCACTTGTATACTCCTCAGTTCTCCATTTTTTCCTTTGGAAATAAACTTTTACCAGTATGATGATCAGTACAGAGAGAATAATGAGAAAAGGAATTAGTAAGAAAAATGGCCATTTTGTAGATTTGCCATGGTAAACATTCTCAATGTAGCGTCTTTCTGGGAGAGAAAACATCAGTGATTTAAAAGCAATTACCAGGAATATAATAAAGACATTTCTATATTTTAATATGACTATCAGCACAAAATTTTTAACTCTTGTATAATGTTATAATTAACATGTTTTTAAATGAAGTAGATAAGTTAACAGCATTTCAATGTGCTCCAGAATCTTTTTAATCCATAATAGTCCTATTATTTGCTTTATCATTAAGAACCTTTTATTTAATACTCTTTTCAGAATAGTTTAATAATTAATATAGATGAAAAAAAAGTGTGACCCCTGGAAAAAAAGAATTTTTCTCAATACCCTATTTTTAGTAAGAGATACTGCTGTGAATGTTATAAAATTTTCATGAGGTCCAAAGTACTTTTCTTTTATTGCATTGATATGTATCATCACATCGTATCTAATAAAATTTATTTTATGTTAAATAAAATGAGTAGTACAGATATAAAAATTGCTTATTCCAACATCGTGTGGGTATTTCTCTGCTTCTTTCAAGAAGATATATAGTTTTCATTTATGTTCAGATTTATGATTTATTTCATATAAATTGTTAAATGAGTTGAGATTTTAAGGGTCATTTGATCTTATGTGAATATTCAATTATTACAGAAGAATGTTTTGAACTAATTTTCCTTCTTCATGGAACTATCTGTATTTTTCTTGAAAAATTGATTAACCATATAACAATGGGTATATTTCTGCCTCCCTATTCCATTCCATTGATCTAACTGTATATCTATCATTTACCAATGCCACATTGTCTTCATTAGTGTAACTATATGCTAAATCTATAACATAGTATATTCAATATAAGGGCAATAGACTAAGGTGTCTTTCTTTGTTGTTCTTTTTCAGGAATTTTTTTGGCTATTCTGAGCACTTTGGCAAATACTGTAGAATCAAATTGTTTAAAAAGAAACTCTCATATGGTTTGCCTTCCTTTAATTTCCCCCCTCCCCCAATGTTCATCTGTTTTGTTTCTTCATTAGTTATTATTGTCTTCTCATGTTTTATCATAGATTACTTATAATCACCTACTGGAAATCTTTACAATCTACCTGGAAACCTTGCTGACCAGAACCAATGAATTTTATTTTCCACTTTACCACAGGCTGCAGTGATTTAAACTTTTACCACTTCATAATAAATGTCCTATTTCTCCAACTTCTAATAACATGTTTTTGAATTGTCTTTGGATTGCTCACCAACAGTATTCTCAAGACAATTTCAACACATAATAAATGTCTTCAACAGTTTCCTAGAGGTCTTTTTATGTTCTGTGCGCCATTCAGTTCCAAAGCTAATGCCACATGTCTTAGATTCTTTTTATATAAATACACCATCTGATTACCATATTGCTTTCTATATTATATATATAAATATATATTGTTTATGGATATGAGAGAGAGAGAGAGAGAAAGATGTGTAGGAAACTTCTCCCAAATGTAGTAATTTAAAACAACCATTTAATTTTGTTCATTTTGTGTGGCATGAATTTGAGGATTTTGCATTTTCATGTCTCAATGTAATCAAATTTCAAACAGGGAAGATGATTTTCAGCACAATGAGTGTTCTAATAATGAGAGTTCCAAGAATTAGTATTCTAAAAGACCCAGTCAGAATCTCACTTGTATACATGTTATTGATCAATTACATTGTAAGGTCAACCTGGAATGATATGTGTGTGCTCAAAATATGCTTTTTTTTAAAAGATTTTATTTATTTATTCATAGAGACGCAGAGAGAGAGAAAGGCAGAGACAGAAGCAGGCACCATGCAGAGAGCCTGACGTGAGACCCGATCCAGGGTCTCCAGGATCATGCCCTGGGCTGTAGGTGGTGCTAAACTGCTGCGTCACCAGGGCTGCCCCAAAATATGCTTTAATTATCTGTTAATTTAGGTTTTTATATAGAGTTTGGCCCTAAGCATCATTGGATATACTGCATTATTCTAAAACCCACCTCTCTTTGGAAAAAAAGAAATGTAGGAAACTACTTCAAACTTCTACTTATAATTGGCTAATAGGAATAACTGGCTAACATTTGCAGGGTCAGAATAGGTCAGAAATATTAAAGATATTTATTCCCCAAACTCTGCAGCATCTCCCATAGTGGCTGCACATGCTCTATAGCTCCAACTTCTGCTGGGCAGTACTCTCCCTGTGACTTAGATCCTGATATGTGGCCCTGACCATAGTTACATGTCATGAAGGTGCCTCGGATTCTGGTTCTAGTAATAGTGCCTCCTTTCATTGTCCTTTTAGCCCTAAGAAGTAGTAGTGGATCCCTCTGTTGCCTCAAGATTCTCTGATTGGCTTTCAACTCTGCCATTATGTGTTAGCCTTATATTGAATATCTTCTGTGTGAAGGACTATAATGATTTTTATTTCCCTGTCTGGGCCTTTACTGATATATCTTATTTATGATATATGTTATGTATGTTATATTATTCTCTATGGTAAAACATAAACTAGCTTTATATGTTTTACTATTTGATGTCCATCTAAATATAGATTGGTAGGCAAATAAATAAAATTTTATTTTATTAAATTTAATAAATTAAAATGTTGTTTTAATTATGTTTTCAATTTGTTATTAATACTTACCAGAACTGAGTTGGGCAAGTTGAGGTGGAAAATTGCCACTGTCAACACTCCCACCAATCCATGCATCATCAATATTTTGGCAATTAGGAGGCAAGTATGAAGGATTACAATGACAGTTCTTTTTATTATTGCATATCTGAAACCAGGAAAAATATCACCTTATGAGATAGGTAGCTATAATTATTTGTGTTCCAGTAGAATTTTAAAATAATACTTAGGTCAGATAAGGCCAATCTTTTTACATGGTTTATGAATATATAAATGTGCGTGTGTGTGTGTGTTTAGTTATATGTTTGCTTTCTAGGATTATTCTCAATGAGTTTTATTCTCCCATCATATTACTGGTACTTACACCCCGTTCATTGCATTTTCTTGGAGTACAATCATAATCCAAGTACCCAGCATCTACACATTCTTGGTTCTTGCAAACCTAAAAGGAAAATAAGCCAAAGTAAATTAACTGAAATAACGTTTGTATTTGACATTTTACTAAAAGAATTCTATATATTCTTATATAAGGATATTCATTTAGCTATAAGTGAAATATACTAAGTGATTAATTTATAGGGCTACTATGTTTCCAGCACTAGATGAGACTCTGATTATCTGATAGTAAAGAAAACAACAAAAGTATCTTCCCTTCTTATACCGGGTTAAAAAATACAGACATCAAATAAATAAAGTGGAGATAAATATGTCATAAATACTATAATGAAAAAATAGTCTTATGAAAGATTAAAGTACAGGCAATTTATCTGATATGTGAGAACTATTCTCATATCATATGTTCTCATATCATATATCACATATATCATAACTTTCTTATCAAACCTGGATGTTGAACAATACTTAGTCAAGAATAGAAATGAGAGGGGATCCCTGGGTTGCTCAGCGGTTTGGTGCCTGTCTTGGGCCCAGCGCGTGATCCTGGAGTCCCGGGATCGAATCCCACGTCGGGCTCCCGGTGCATGGAGCCTGCTTCTCCCTCCTCCTGTGTCTCTGCCTCTCTCTCTCTCTCTCTCTCTCTCTCTCTCTCTATCTATCTCTATCTCTATCTCTATCTATCTCTATCTATCTATCTCTCTCATGAATAAAAAAAAAAAAAGAATAGAAATGAAGAATGCCTGGGTGGCACAGTTGGTTAAGCTTCCGACTCTTGGTTTCAGTTCAGGCCTGATCTCAGGGTCCTGAGACAAGCCTGCATCAGGCTTCATGCTCAGTGTGGAGTCTGCTTGAGTTTTTCTCTCCCTCTACCTCTTCCCCCCTAAAATAAATAAATCTTTTTAAAAAAAAGAATAGAAATGAAACACAAAGTACTTATAGGAAAAGAAATATTTAAAATGACCCTACATTGAAAGATAGTATAGAAATTTGAGAAATATTAGCAGCAGTGTAGCTGTTACACAGAGAATAGCCATTCAATCATTAAATCACTATATATTTGAGTCCTACAATGTGCCTACCCTAACAACACACCAGTGAACAACAAAAAAATTCTCATATTGTTCATATGCAGTGAAAGATACAGAAATACAATACAAAATTTATTTGTAAAAGGGCAGGTATGATGTGATAGAAATTGTTATGGCAGGACTGTGTCGGTCCTGTGTCGGTCCGAAAGTAGGCCTATAACCTACAAGCAACTGATTATATTTAGAGATTTTATTGGAAGATGGAAAGCTAATAAAAATAGGTTTTTGAAAGAGGATGGAAAGGGCAAGAGAAAATGTAGGATACCATTACAGTAGTCCAAGAAAATGATAACTATAGAGTGAAACTGAGTGGCTGTGGTGTAGTGAAAATCTGTGGTTGTATTTGAGATATAACTTAGAAATTTAAATCATTTAAGTTTAATTATAATTATGAATTTTATATAGAGAATGAAAAGGGAGGCAGATCAATGACACTAAGTTTCCTGGCTTATCTAACACTTTGGTGGTGGTACAATCAATTGAGGTAGAGAAAGCTAAGCAGAAAACTCAAAAGTGCAGCAATTATGTTTTGAAATTTCTTTCAACTATGCTTCATATTTTAAAAAAAAATTTAAAATTTGCTGCCCTCATAGAAAGGTTCTGCATGATATGGTGAACATATAATTGGAAATAGTTTTTCTAAAAATGTTTTCTAAATAATATTGTCAATATTTCTTTGGAATTCTTTCCTCTTGAAAACATATGATCAAAATATACTATTTATAAAGATTTGATCTATTTGTTTATTTTAGAGAGAGAATGGGTGGGGGAGGGGGTAGGACAAGAAAGAAAACTCCACTCTCAATGGGGAGTCCAACATCAGGCCATGAGATCATGATCTGAGCTGAAACCAAGGGTCAGATGCTTAACTGACTAAGCCATCCAGGTACTCCCATAATATGTGAATTTTTAAACCCAGAGAATGAATCTGCTCAAATAGGTTTTGCAAAAATTACTGAATGTGGAAAAATATATCATTAAAGGTGTTTGATAATTGTAGCAACTCATATCTCTGTTTAAGACTTAGAAGGATATATACTGATGTTAAATGGATGGCCAGGTTATTCTGAGGGGTTATGGTAAGAGTATAAAACTTCTAGCTCTGGTTACAGACTAGTGTTGCTATAGTTAGAGATATATGTGTTCTGTATAAATGACACATTAACATCTAATTAGCACTTGTGCAGAGAAGTTAAGTATGTAATTTGCAGAGCTGTTGTCTAGAAGAAGATAAACTTAACTCTCAGAACCATGAAATAAATTCTTTGAACCAGAGAAGAAAAAAGTTGAAAAGATATTGTTGATATTATGGGTATCTATTACTGCAATGATTTTATTTTATTTTATTTTATTATTTTATTTTATTTTATTTTATTTTGCTTAAACATGCTTACTTCAGTAGTGCCATGCAGAAAGGCTAGAAAAATATTATCTGAAGTGATGAGCTAGCTACAAAACCACAGAAGTTCTTTATCACCATATAATAATAACACAAAGAAAACAATGTTTTTTCACTAAAGTCTTTGAAATAGATTTTCAGAAATGTGGCTGTAGATAAGAAAATGATGCAGTTTCCTATTTCTCTTACTATGATAGAATAAGATTCTGTTGAAATCTTCTTGTACAGAGAACTTAAAATGGAGGATAAAATAAATTATGTACACCTATTCTTTAAAAAGAACACATGCCTATACCAGAGATAAAATAAACATTATTTTTATGTTCTCAAAATATAAGACATTGTGATTCCACAAAACTAACCAGAAACTGAAGCCAATATTCCTCCACAGGTCATCAGTGACCAAGCACATAGGCTTTAAATAATCATATTTACCCTGCACCAGTGACAGAATAACAAGCAGACTTTACCAAATACTGAAAAAATAATCTGGAGAATTGCTCAATATAATGGTGCACTAAGAAGTCTCAAGTTCTTGTTCTCCCTTGGAGATATTTTTTTAAAAGAAGAAGAAAAGCTGGCTAAAATAACCAATAGGAACTCTAGAAACAGTCAATGGTCTACGGCAACCAAGAAAATGCCCAATCAAGAAATAGCCACATTCAAAATGGTGGAAAAATGAGTGGGATGTTTGATCAAATTTTCCCCACTCCTTCCCCAACATGGCACAGTCTTGGTCTGGAGGAGGAAACTGCTGAGGTCACAATTATTTCCTTTGAACTGAAGGGAGCAGTGGAAACCTAGTTTTCAATATTAAAATATTTCTAGGAGCTTCCTGAAGGACTGGTCTCTGCTTCACCTAACTTAAATCTCAAATAGAGAGAAGCAATGAACGCTGCTCAGGAAAGCTGCAAGGAGACTAAGATTCTCAGACAGACACCTGGGGCAAAAGATTATGCATAAAACACACAATAGACTATTTAAGCCCCAAGGAGAGGCTGGTATGAGACTGTTTGGAAAAATAGTACATTTGAAAGCATTCGTGTATGTGAGAAAAGGAAAAAGCCAAAAGGAAGACCAGAAAGAATGCATAATCACAAAAGTTCTGAAAAAACCACAAGCACTCTCTCTTCTCAGGCTGATTGCAAGGCCCAGAGCATCCCCAACTGCCCTAACACAGAGCCAGTCTACAGACAGTAGAAGTGTCTCTTTTTACAAAAGTCCAATGTAAAAAAAAAAAAATTAAAATGCAGAAAAAGAAACAGGAAAACATGTCCCACTCAAAGAAAAAAAAACAAAGTGATATAATGGTATTTTAATAACCATACTAAAAGGGTGCTTGGGTGGCTCAGTTGGTTAAGCATCTGACTCTTGATTTAGGCTCAGGTCGTAATCTCATGGTCATGAGATCAAGCCCTGCCCTGGGCTCCATACTGTATTGAGCTTGCTTAAATTTCTCTCTCTCCCTCTCCCTTTGGCCCTCCCACCACTTGCAGTCTCTCCTCTAAAATAGTTAAAATAAAAATGCGAAAAGCTAAATAAAAACATGGATTGAAAATGACCAAAAATCAGAAAAATTCCATATGAATTAAATAAAAATATCAACAGAGAGCAAATATAAATAGCAATCCAAAAAATACGATACTGAAACATACAACAGCTAAATTTAAAAGTTCAATATATGAGTTCAACAACAAATTTTGGTTGGCAGAAGAAAGAATCAGTGATTTAATGATAGGGTATTTTACATTTTGAAGTATTAGAAAGAAAAAAAGAACAAAGAAAAATGAACAAAACCAATGGGACTTATGAAATACCATTAGGCAAATCAAATACATATTATGGGAGTTTCTGAAGTAGATGAGAAAAAAAGGGAGAAGGAGATTACTTGAAGAAATGATGGCTGAAAACCAAAAATGATGGCCCCATGTTTGAAGAATAACATAGATCTAAAAATTCTAGGAGTCCAGTGAACTCCAGTAAGACAAATGCAAACAGACTCATACCAAAGCACATTACAATCAAATTCAAATGACAAAGAAAAAAAGAGAATCTTAAAAACTGCAAGTGAAAAAGTAATCACCATGTACAAGGGATCCTAAACAAGATTACAATAGGTTATTCAGAAAAACTTTGAGGCCAGAAGGCAGTGGACTGATATATTGGAAGTACTAAACGGAGAAAAAAAAGCTCTGACAACTGAGAATTCTATATCCAACAAAACTTTCCTGAATTTAATGGGGGAAATTAATACTTTCTCAAATTAAAAAGAAACAAACTTTAAAAAGTTGAGGGTACTTAATATCATAAAATTTAGCCTACAAAAAATACTAAAGGGAGTCCTACAGGAGGAATAAAAGGTTGCTAGTCTGTAACTAGATTTTAGAGAAATAAAGGTCTGTGGTAAAGTTAAATAAATGGTGAAAGTATAAAAAACAGTGGGACTCACACCAGGATCTCCAGGATCACGCCCTGGGCTGAAGGTAGGCACTAAACTGCTGAGCCACCCAGGCTGCCTCAGACAACATAGATCTTAAATCAACCATTACAATAAAAAAAGTTCTAGATTAATGTTCTAGATTAATAAGTGATCAAATTAATCAGAAAACATACAAATTATAGACATGTATATACCAAACATCAGAGCTCCAAAATATATGGCACAGAGAGAACTGCTGGGGAAATAGACAGCTCTACAATAATAATGGCCTTTAATATCCCACCTTTGAAAAGAAGATCAATAAGAAAACAGAGGATTTGAACAACACTATCTACCAATTGGATCTAAAAGGCATATATAGAACATTGCCTGACAACAGCAGATACACATTTGTCTCAGCTGCACATGAACATTGCTTAAATTAGGCCATATGTTAATTACAAAATGAGTCAATAAATTTAGACTAAAATCATACAAAGTACCTTTTCTGGTTAGAGTAAAGTAAAACTACAAATTAAAAGCAGAAGGAACACTGGAAAATTTAAAAATATATGGAAATTCTTACATTTTAATAAAAAATTGGTCAACAAAGGACACAAGGGAAATTATAAATTATTCTCAAACAAATTAAAAATGCAATACACCAAATCTGTGAGATGCAGAAAAACGCTGTTGACAGTCATTTTTAACTATAAATCATCATGTTAAAAATTAAAAAGTACTTTAAATCAACAACTTGAACTTGCACTATCAATAAATAAATGAATGAATAAACAAACCTAAAGATAACAGAAGGAAGAAAATAATAAAGAATAGAACAGAAACAAAAGAAAATTTAGAGAAAAAAAAAGACCAATAAAATTGAAAAAAACTTTTACCTAGGAAGACTAAAATAAATAATTTTCAAATAATTAAATTACAAATGAAGATGGAACATTGCTATCAATTTTACAGAAATAACAAGGTTTATACGATCAAAAACTGAAAGTCAACATTTGAATAAGATAACAAAATTGGGGATCCCTGGATGGCTCAGCGGTTTAGCGCCACCTTCGGCCCAGATCTTGATCCTGGAGTCCCAGGATTGAGTCCCACATCAGGCTCCCTGTGTGAACCCTGCTTCTCTCTCTGTGTTTCTGCCTCTCTCTCTCTCTCTCTCTCTGTGTGTGTGTGTGTGTCTCATGAATAAATAAATAAAATCTGTTAAAACAAAGATAATAAAATGAACACATTTTTAGGAACACCCCATCTACCAACACTGAATCACAAAGACATAGAAAGTCTGACTAGACCTATAACTCATAAATAGATTAAATCAGTAATCAAAATCCTTGAAACAAAGAAAATTCCTGGACCAGATAGCTTCACTGGTGAATTTTACCAAATATTTACAGAAGAGTTAGATCTATTTTTGTCAAACTCTTCCAACAAATACAAGAGGACATACACCCAGATGCATTCTATGAGGCCAGAATTACCCTAATATAAGAGCCAAGGACACAATAATAATGGAGAATTACAACCAAATATTATGAATATTAATGCAATGTCCACAACAAAACACAAGTAAACAGAATTCAACAGAATGTTAAAAAAAATTCTGTATTATGACCAAGTGGGAATAATTCATGTAATGTGAGAATGACTCAACATACAAAAATTAATGTAATATACCACATTAAAGGACTAAAAGGGAAAAAATCACACAACCATCTCCATTGAAGCAGAAAAATTGACAAAATTTAACATTTTTTAAAATTATAAAAAAAAATCTAACAAATTAGGACTAGAAGAAAACTCCCTCAATATAGTAAGGACTATCTATAAAGAACATACAGCTATACTTCCAGGGAAGATGACAGAGTTGGAGAATCCTAAGTGCACCGCATCCCATGGATACAACTAAATAACTCAGTATAAATAATCCAGAAAATGATCCAAAGACCAGCAGAACAAACTTTCCACATTCGAAATGTAGAGAAGAGACCATCTCAGAGAAGGTATGAAGGACAGAGATATGGACCAGAGCTAAACAGCCCTGTGAGACTGACCACAGGAAGGACAGACATCTCAGGTGTGGAGAGAAGAAACAGACCCTCACACCAGAAAGCTCAGGCATGGGAGATTCATTTGAGAAAGACAAATCCCTATAATATTTGGCTTTAAAAACCAGAGAGCATAACTTCATAAGAGTTTACAATCAGTGGGGCCTAATACTTGGAACTTTAAAAATCACTGGGCTTGGCTCTGGGAGAGCCTTTGAAAGGTGAGAGGAATTTGAGTCCCAGCCCTTAAGGAGAAGGCACAACAAACAGTGTAGAAGGAGATGGAGCATAGAAAGCAGTTTTAAAAACACCTGGGTTATACAAGGGGGATATTTATTTACTAATCTCAGAGCCTGTGCTGGAGTGGAGGGATCTTTGAGATACTTCTCCAGGAACAACAGAGCTGGCAGACACCATTTCCCTCCTTTGCCCCACACCCTAGATATACAGACACCTGTGGGAAACAATGTAGCAAAACACTAGTTTGCTAAAAGGCCACTCTGCCCCAGTATTCTACTGCAAACATGCCCTTTCCAGCCAGATCTTATGCCAGGTTTCTTCCCATAGTTCCTGACACTGCACACCTTGCTCCTGAGTTACCCTGCAAACTTGTCCCCTCAATATTCCCTTGACCAGAGCCCATCCAAAGTGGTACCACAAGCCTGGCAGTGTGCAAGCTGTCCCAACAGGGGCCAGTGCCACTCCAAAGTGAGTCCAGCTCTGGGGAGAGAAGAAGGCATCTGGTCTGACTGCAGGCCCTGCCCACCAAGCTTCTCAGGGGACAACACAGGGAAAGTGTCCTGCAATTTGATGCTAACATATCTCTGGGAAACTCCTGGTATGACCCAACTCAAGCCCAAGATAGCCCCAGATTTGCCTCCTGACAGCACAGGGACCAAATCCTGTCCATACAGGCAAAGAGAAATAAGGCAGGTGACTGAACTGAAGGCAAAACCAGCTTAACCATAATAGTAGGTGCATACAACAAACAAAGGAGATACCCTTGATGCACTAGGTTCTGGTAAACAGGGGACATTGCACTGCAGGGCACTTTGTAAAGCCACTACTTTCTAGAGAAGGACACCTAGCTTCCTTTCCTAACACATAGAAACAGAGAGGTAGACAAATATGAAAAGACAGAGGAATATTTCCCAAATGAAAGAATGGGACAAAAATCACAGCAAGACACCTAGATGAAATGGAGAGAAGTAATATGTCTGAAAGAGAATTTAAATTAATAATCATAAAGATACTTACTGGACTTGAAAAAAAGAGTGGAGGACATCAGTTAGACCCTTAACAAAGAGTTAGAAAACAAAAAATAAATCAGAGATGAAGAATTCAATAACTGAAATTAAAAATGCACTAGACAGAATAGTAGACTATAGGAAGGAGAAGAATGGGTCTGCAACCTGGAGAAAAGAGTAATGTAAAGCGATCAAGTGAATAAGAGAGAAAAAAAATAATAACAAATGAAAATAGGGAACTGGGCAACATCTAAAAGTATAATTACATTTGCATTATGGGATCTTAGAGGAGAGACAAAGGCAGTAGAAAATTTATTTGAAGAATAATAATAATAATGGTAGACAACTTCCAGAATCTAGGAAAGGGAACAAAACTCCAGACCCAGTAGGTATAAGTGGTCTCCACCAAATCATTCTGAGAAGGTCCACACCAAAAGACATGGTAATTAAAATGGCAAAAAGGAGTGATAAAGATAATTTTAAAAGGAGCAAGAGAAAAGAAAATGGTTATGTATAAAAGAAATCCCATAAGACTATCAGTTGATTATTCAGCAGAAACTTTGCAGGCCAGAGAAGAGTGGCATGATATATTCAAAACTGAAAAAAAAAAAAAAAAAAGGCTGTGACCACAAACATTCAATCCAGCAGACCTATCATTCAGAATAGAAGGAGAGATAAAGAGTTTCCCAGATAAACAAAAATTAAAGGAATTAATGGACACTAAACTAATCCTATGAGAAGTGTTAAAGGGGATTCTTTGAGTGGAAAGGGAAAATCATAAGTAGGAGAAAAAAATAGGAAGCACAAAAGCAATAAAAATAAGTATATCTATAAAAATGAGTCAAGGGATTCACAAAATAAAAGGATGTAAAGGATACTATATGTATAAAGTTTAGAGATATTAAATAATGGGTTCAAACTTAAGCAACCATCAACTTAATATAGACTGTTATATGCAGAAGATGCTATATACAAATGTAATGGTTACCACCAATCAAAAAACAGTAACAGAGCTGCAAAAAATAAAAAGGAATCCAAATATATCACAAAAGAAGAAAGCAAGAGAGAGAACAGTGAAGAAATACAAAAACGGCCATTATACAAGTAACAAAATGGTAATAAGTACATACCTATCAATTATTTTGAGTGTAAATGGACTAAATGTTTAATCAAAAGATGCGGGGGGCATCTTGGTGGCTCTTGGTTGAACATCACACTCAATTTCAGCTCAGGTCATGCATGGTCTTGGGGTCAGGATGGGGCCCCATGCCAGGTTCCTTGCTCAGTAAGGAGTATGCTTCAGGATTCTTCCCCTCTGTTCCTTCCCACCCCCTCCACTCACTCTCTCTCCCTTTATTTTCTCTCTTTCTCTAAAATAAATTTTTTTAAAAAGATATAAAGTGACAGAATGGATAAAAAAGCACAACTCTTCTATATGCTGCCTACAAGAGACTCATTTCAGACCTAAAGACCAATGCAGATTGAAAGTGAAAAAATGGAAAATCAGTTATTATAAAAATGGAAGTGAAAAGAAAGCCACAGTAACAATACTTATATTAGACAAAATAAAATTTTAAAACAAGATACAAAGAAGAACACTATATAATCATAAAGGGAACAATCCAACAAGAAGAGAAAGTAATTATAAATATTTATGCAACTATCATGGGAGAATTCAAATATGTAAATCAGTTAATAACAAACATAAAGTAATCAATAGTAATACAACAATAGTAGGAGACAGTAACATTTCACTTACATCAATGGATAGATCATCCAAACAGAAAATCAACAAGGAAACAATGGCTTTGAGTGGCACATTGGATCAGAGGGATCTAACAGATATATTCAGAACATTCCATCTTAAAACAGCAGAATACACATCTTTTTCAAGACAATTAAAACATTGTCCAGAATATATTATATATAGGAACAAAACAAATATCAACAAATTCCAAAAGATCAAAGTCATACTACTTATCTTTCATCTTTTCTGACTACAATGCTATGAAACCAGGAATTAACCACAAGAAAAATCTGGACAGAACACAAATACATGGAGGTTAAATAACATGCAACTTAACAATGAATGGGTCTACTAAGAAATCAAAGAGTAAATTTAAAAATACATAGATATATACAAATGAAAACACATGGTCCAAAATCTTTGGGATGTAGCATAAGCTATTCTAAGAAGAAAGTTTGTAGCAATATAAGCCTACCTTAAGAAGCAAGAAAAATAAAAAAATAAACAATCGAATCTTACACCTAAACAAGCCAAAGAAAACAAACAAAACTCCAAACCAGGAGAAGAAAAAAAAATACAATAAAAATTAGAGCTGAAAAAATGAAATAGTAACTAAAAAAGTGAAACAGATCAGTGAAACCAGAAGCTGATTCTTTGAAAATACCAATAAAATTGATAAAACTTTATCCAGACTCATTATTACTCATCAGTAATAATAAAATAATAATAATAATTAATAATAATAATAATAATAATAATAATAATAATAATACAAAAGCTCAGGACCAGGGGCACCTGGGTGGTACAGTCGGTCAAGCACCTGCCTTCAGTTCAGATCATGATCTTGGGATCTCAAGATTAAGCCCTGTGTCAGGCTCTCTGCTCAGTGGGAAGTCTGCTTCTCCCTCTCCTTCTGCTCCTCCTCTGCTCATGCTTGTGCTCTCTCTCTCAAATAAATACTTTTTAAAAAAATTTCAGGACCTCACAGAGGAATTCTACCAAACATTTAAAGATGGGTTAATACTTATTCTTCTCAAACTATTCTAAAAAAGGGGGGGGGGGAGGAAAATTTTCAAATCCGTTCTATGAGGTCAGCATTACCCTGATAACCAAACCAGATAAAGACACTCCAAAAAGAGAGATAGATAGAGAAAACTACAAGTCAATGTCTCTGATGAACATAGCTGCAAAAATCCTCAACAAAATGTTAACAAACTGAATCTAACTCTATATTTTAAAAAATCATTCCCCACAATAAAGTGGGATTTATTCCCAGAATGCAAGAGTGGCTCAATATTCACAACTCAGTCAACGTGATATATCACATCAGTAAAAGAAAACATAGAAACCATATGATCATTTCAATTGATGTAAAAAAAGCACGTGGAAAAGTACAGCATATATTAATAATAAAAACCCTCAAAGAGAAGGTTTAGAGGAAACATACCTCAAGATAACAAAGGCTGTATATGAAAAACCCACAGCTAATACCATCCTCAACAGATAAAAGGTGACAGCTTTTCTATGATTTAAGCAATACAAAAATATCCACTCTCCCTACTTTTATTCAATGTAGTACTAGAAGTCCTAGCCACAGCAATCAGACAACAAAAATAAATAAAATTAGTAAGGAAGAAGTAAAACTTTTACTATCTGCAGATAACATAATACTATATACAGAAAGCTATAAATAATCCATCAAAAACCTACAAAACTGATAAATGAATTCAGTAAAGTCACAGGATAAAAAGTTAATATATAGAAATCCATTGCATTTTATACACTGATAATGAAGTAACAAAAAAAGAAATTAAGAAAAAAACACCTTTACATTATATCAAAAATAATACCTTGTAATAAACCTGAAGGAGGTGAAAGAATTATATTCTGAAAACTATAAAACAATGATGAAAGGAATTGAAGTTGAAACAAATAGAAAGATATTCTGTGCTCATGGGTTGGGAGAACAAATATAGTTAAAATGTCATTACAATCTAAAGCAATCTACAGATTTAATGCAATCCCTATCAAAATATCAACAGCATTGGGCTACTTGGATGGCCCAGCTGGCTAAGTGACTGACTCTTGATTTGGGCTCAGGTCATGCTCTCAGGATCATGAAATTGAGCCCTAGGTCAGGCTCTCTGCTTAGAGTGGAGTTGGCTTAGGATTCTCTCTCCTTCTTCCTTTATCCCTTCCCACTTACAATCTCTCTCTCTAAAAACAAAAAATAAAAAATAAAAGACCAACAGGATTTTTCACAGAACTAAAACAATGCTAAATTTGTATGGAGCCACATAAGACTCCAAAAAGCCAAAGCAATCTTTTTTTTTTTTTTTAAGATTTTATTTATTTATTCATGAGAGACACGGAGAGAAGCAGAGATATACGCAGAGGGAGGAGAAGCAGGCTCCATGCAGGAGCCTGATATGGGACCTGATCCTAGAACTCCAGGATCATGCCCTGAGCCAAAGGCAGATGCTCAACCACTGAGCCACCCAGGTGTTCCGAGCCAAGGCAATCTTTAAAAACAAAACTATAACATCTGGAGATTTGAGTCCTTAGGTCTGAGATGGTGCCTGGGAATCTGTTTTGTGAGTAGAGCTTCAGGTGATTCTTAAGGACCAAGCAGGTTTGGGAAATATTGGTGTTGTAGTTAATAACAAGGCTTTGATATCAGATGGATCTGGGTTCTAGTCACATTGCATTTGCTTGACAGCTGTGTGTTTTGAAGCACAGAAATAACCTCCTTAAGTGTTAGCTTCTTCTAATAGCAGTACTTACCTCTTAGAATTGAGAGGATTCAAAGAAATAACATATATAAAGAGTGAGGCCCACAATAAATATGCAATAAACATTATCCACTATACTCATGTTCTATTTAACCATAATTAGACAGATATTTGACCATTAAAGGCCAATGATGAAGAAAACTCACTTTGCTTTCTAGGTGGAGTTGAGATTTTACAGGAAAGTCAGTAAGGGGCACTGACTGGCTTAGTTGGTAGAGCATGTAACCCTTGATCTTGGCGTCCTGAGTCTGAGCCCACTTTGGGTATAGAGTTTTTAAAAAGTTATATCATCAATAAGACCCATTTTTTAAAAAAAGATTTTATTTATTCATTTTTTCAGGTGCCCCACTTGTTTTTAAATGGACCATATCCAAGTCTCTACTATGGACATTTTTCCTTTACTTAGATTATTAGAAAGTCTTTACTATGGACATTTTTTTCTTTATTTACCTAGATTATTGGAGTTAAACACATTACCCTTCAGATGTATTTTAAGCATTTGTATTTTGTTTCGAGATGTAGATTCCTATTGTTATTAACCTTGAATTATTATTGCATCACTATTACTATTGAAACAAACTCCTAATTTTTCCCCAAAATTAATTCTTACGTTCACATTGCCAGGTTAATTTGAAGTACCTTTTTAAGATGTGTAAAGTACACTATACTCTTATTAATATTCTCCTGTTCAAAATCTTCAGTAGAAACAAAAACCAAGCCCCTTAAATCTCTCAAAAACCCACCAATCTTATTATCTTTATCTCCTGACACTATTCCAAATTTACATATGAAAGAAACCAATGGGATTGATCCCTGTTTTGTGAAGAAGCTTTATCATTTCCTGCCTCTGAGTCTTCATTGTTCCTAGTTCCCATAGGACTCCATCTCATTCACTCACCCTATAACCCAATTCTAATATATTCTATTAGAATATATGTAATTTCTTTTATTCAAAAAATAGATCTTGGGGCACCTTGGTGGCTTAGTGTTTGAGCATCTGCCTTTGGCTCAGGTCATGATCCCTGGGTCCTAGGATGGGCTTCCGCATTGGGCTCCCCTTGGGGATCCTGCTTCTCCTTCTGCCTATGTCTCTATCTCTCTCTGTGTATCTCTCATGAATAAATAAATAATAAATATTTTTTAAAAGTAAAAATTAAAACAAATTTTTTTTAAATGTAAAGCAAAAACAACACTGGAGTTATCATAATCCCAGATTTCAAGATATATCACAAAGCTGTAGTAATTAAAACAGTATGGCACTGGCACAAAAATAGACACATAGATCAATGGAACAGAATGCCCAGAAATAAACCCATGACTGTATGGTCAATTAATCTTTAACAAAGGAGGTAAGAATATGAAAATGGGAAAAAGACAGTCTCTTCAATAAATAGTGGTAGAAGAACTGAACAGCTACATGCAAAAAAGAACAAATGTTGATGAGGATGTGAAGCTACTGTAACCCTTTTGCACTGGTGGCAGAAATGTAAAGTAGTAGAAAATAGTAAAATTAACAACAGTGTTAAGTAAAATTAACAATAGTGGTAACAACCCTACTTACAATAGCCAGAAGAAAAACAAACCAAATGGCCATTTACAGATAGATGGATAAGCAATTTATGGTACAAACAGGCAATGGAATATTATTCAGACTGAAAAAGGAATGAAATTTTGGTATAGTAATAAAATGGGTGAATTTGAAAACATATTATCAGGTGAAATAAATCAGACTCAAAAGTTTAAATTAAATACTGTATGATTCCACTTGGATTAGGTACCTAGAATATTCAAATTTAGAGACAGAAACAGAAAGTATAATAGTGATTACCAAGCATTGTGGGGAAGGCTCATTGGGGAGTTATAGTTTAATGTGTAGAAAGTTTCAATGTTTCAATTTATAATAAAAATTATCTGGAGATAGTGATAGTGGCTGCAACAACAATGTGAATGTACTTATGTTTCTGAACTGCACATTTGAAAATGATTAAGAGGGTAAAATTTATGCTATACACATTTTACCACAAAAAGTTGTATGTATTTTATACACAGTGTTTTAAAAACTAAGATAGTAGGTACAATCACTAAACTGTGAGAACAGTATATACTACTATTCACAGCAGCCGAGGACACCCTAAAAGATGGTATATTATTTGTTAGTATTTGGGGAATATACAGTCTAAACAAATTGAATTATTTTCCACAGTTGAAAGGGTGGAGGAAAAACAGAATATTTATTTAATACACACTATAAAGTGATTACATGTAAATAAAATGTGAGATAAGTCAAATCAATCCAGATAAATGTTTTTAAAAAAATTAACATTCATTCCTTATAATAAAACCTATTTGAAAATAAGAAAGGGGCATCCTAAAGGAGTACCATTTTATTTTTTATTTATTTATTTTTTTTAGTAGTACCATTTTAAATGTTATGCATTTTTATCCATTAAAATTGATTATGCCTGGAGTTTTATTCAGCACAGTCAACCAGTGTGATTTTTCAGACCCAGCCAGGTGACTTCCAACAATCTATTTCATTACCATCAGTAATATGATATACTGACTTGTGTATATCTTCAGGGTTTTAATCCTTTATGTGAGCATGCAAAAAGTTTATGTTTTAGGAACATGAAATCAACTCTTGTTTTCCATTCTGTAGGAAGAGGCAAATAAAAATTACCCTGCCCACATTGTAGAGATTTTTCTCATACTGTAATGTTTTACATTTTTACTCAAGGAAAAACAAATAAAACCAATGTATAGCAGTGCTCATAATTATCATTTCTATTTTTAGTGCTGTCTTATTCCTGTCTTCCCTTATAGCTAACCATAGCAGTAAAAATGATGGCAATTGTCAGGAATTTCTTGTTTCCACCATATTCTTTTATAACTCTTTCAGTTTCTACCTCAGAATCATACAATATTTTCTACTCTGATCTTCCATAAATATTGTAATAGAGTATCTGTGCTAGTTTCTTTTTTAAAAAAATATTTTATTTATTTATTCGAGAGATAGTTAAAGAAAACAGGATCAGGGAGAGAGAGAAGCAGACACTCTGTTGAGAAGGAAGTCCAATGTGGGGCTCAATCCCAGGACCCCAGGATCATGACCAGTTGAAAGCAGACATTTAACCAACTGAGCCACCTAGGTGCTCCTGTGCTTATTTCTTTTGAGAGAACATTTTCATATTAGGTTTTGTGCTTATCATTTTTGTTTGAATTTCAAGATCAAGACTTAAATACAGATCTTAGCAAATCTGTGTTAGATTCCCTTTAAGATTAACTGTGCACAAGTAGGTAGTAACATGTACTATTTCTCATACTTAGTCACTAATGTCTGAAAATTGAAACAATATGTTTAGGATTCAATATCTCCTGCTATTTCTTTTTTTTTAAGATTTTATTTATTTATTCATAGAGACACACACAGAATGAGAGAGAGAGGCAGAGACACAAGCAGAGGGAGAAGTAGGCTCCATGCAGAGAACCCGATGTGGGACTCGATCCAGGGTCTCCAGGATCACGCCCTGGGCTGCAGGCGGCGCTAAACCGCTGCGCCACCGGGGCTGCCCTCTCCTGCTATTTCTTTGTAAACAAAAAGAATTATAAAATTTCTTGTGATGATGAATCCATTATAATTCAAATGAACATTTATATATGAAGCATGTAAAAAAACAATGATACTCTAATTTTCAGAATACCAAAATGATTTATTAGAACACTAACATGAAGCTAGCTTGATTATCTTTTGCTGGTAGAAATATATGATATAAATGAAGCCAAAAATCTTGCAGATACCATTTGGATAATAATTCCCATAATCTCTGCCCAGCACCTGTATCCTCCTTACCTTGAAACAGAAACTTTTCCAACATTATATCTATTGCTTATTTAATGATGAATAGTATAATGGTTTAAATCTGCTGACACAGATGTCTTATTTAATAAAGCATCACCTTAATCATAAATACTGTGGCAGAGTAGTGACTACCAAATATTCCTCATTCTGTTTACTAACTGTGGTGAATAAAAATGACATGCATTCTTTTTACACTTTAGCTATTTCCAAAAATCATTCTTAAAATGTGGAGATAGTTGGAGTTCCACCAATCATCTTGAAAACACCAGGAAGAGTATCACTGTTACAGGATCTATAGCTGAAAATTAGACTGAATCTAGATCATTGATGATATGGAACCCATTAACTCTTCTGGATAAACAATCTCCCCTACTTTTTAAATAATGGGAAAGAATAAGCTATCTACTGTTTAAGTCATTCTTGGTGGGTCTTGTGCAATTCCTAATTCATGATAGCCTATGTTTGGCTGCTTAGAAATAATGGAGAGTTAAAAATACAAGACAGTTTAGGCAATAATTTAGGAAATATTTTGTAAAGTAAATTTTATGAAATTAAAACTTATTACAAAGTTTAAAAATGAGTTTTTGTGAGAATTTGGGGTGACAAGTTTTAGATACTTTTTTACTTACTAATTTTTAAAACAAACATTAGTAAAGCTAGGTTATAATAGGACATTAATTGTATGGCAAATATTTCCATAATTATCAGGTAATATGTTAATATGTATATCCTTATTGAATATAATTAACATACAATGTTTTATTAGTCTCAGGTGTACAACATACTAATTTGACAGTTCTATGTATTATTCAATGTTCAACACGGTAAGCTTAAAAACATCTGTGACCAAACAATGTTATTATAGTATTATTAACTATATTCCCTATGCTGTACTTTTAATATATATATAAATATATTTATTTATTTATTTATTTACTTATTTATTTGAAGGAGAGAGAGAGAGAGAGGGTATATGAGTTGGGGGAGGGGCAGAGGGAGAGAATCTTCAAGTAGACTCCTAACTGAGCATGGATCCCAACATGAGGCTTGATTTCACTACCCATGAGATCATGACCTGAGCTGAAACAAAGAATCTGATGCTCAACTGACTGAGCCACCCAAGTGTCCTCTGCCTCCATCCTGTACTTTTTACCTCCATCACATTTATTTTATAACTAGAAGTTTGTACCTCTTAATCCACTGTATCTATTTCATGCATCCCCCAAACCACCTCCTTTATGGCAACCGCAACAAATTTGTTCTCTGTATATAAAAGTCTGAACAGATAGCCAAGACACACATGAAAAGACGCTCAACATCACTAATCGTCAGGGAAATGCAAATCAAAGCCACAGTCAGATATCACATCACACCTGTCAGAATGACTAGTTTCAAAAACTAAGATGGGCTCAGCAGTTGGGCATTTGCCTTCAGCTCAGGGCATGATCCTGGAGACCCAGGATTGAGTCCCTCATCGGGCTTCTTGCATGGAGCCTGCTTCTCCCTCTGCCTCTGCCTATGTCTCTGCCTCTCTCTCTCTCTCTGTGTCTCTCATGAATAAATAAAATCTTTAAAAAAAATAAGAAATAACAAGAGTTATTACATATATAATAATATATATTATATTATATATAATAACTAAATAAAAAATCTATATATACTTTATATATAATAAATATAACATACACCAATATATACTACATTATATATAATAAAATATGTATTATATATAACATATTATATATAATAACTAAATAAAAATAAGAAATAACAAGAGTTATTATATATTATTAATTATATAATATATAATAATATATTATTATTACATATATAATATATAGAGAGAGGGAGAGAGAGAATATTTGTCATAAAAGATAACGAGATCTTGCCATTGGTGACAACATGAATGGACCTAGAGGATATTATGCTAAGTGAAATAACTCAGGCAGAAAAAGACAAATACCATATGATTTAATTGATATATGGAATCTAAGAAACAAACAAACAAATAATAAAAATAGCAGAAGCAGACCTATAAATACAGAGAACAAATTGATGGTTGCCAAGACAGGGTAGAGAGGAGATGGCCAAATGAGTGAAGGACAGTGAGAGAAACAGGAATGGTGATAAATGGTAACTACCCTTGTTGTGAGCATAGCTTAATGTATAGGCTTTCCAAAAATCACTGTTATACACCTGAAACTAATGTTGTATGTCATCTATACTTCAATAAAAATTCAAGTATTGTGTATACAAAATATAGTTATTATAATAAATATTCTATATTTATGTAAATGAGTTGTTGGAAGGTTCATGAAAATAGAGAGTGGTTACATCTCAGGTGTGTGCCTTTGAAAGATTTTGCTTTAGTCTCTTTATCTTTATTATTTTCATTGCAAAAATGACTATATATTATTTTAACAGCTATTTTAAACAATTATAGGAAAAGATAAATTCATGGCATTGGTACTCTCTATGTAATATGAGACAGGTTAATAAAATACAGTGAATAAACAGTATGATTCTCAGTACAGTGAATATACATAATTTCCATGAAAAAAAGTATGAATAGCCAATAAAATGTTCATAGCAAAGTAATGTGTGAGAATGCAGATTTAAGTTTTTTTCTTATTCTTAAAGTTTTTTATTTTTGAAATCAAATGTGCACTTAGTTATGAAAAAAATATTGAACATGCATTTGAAAATAAAGTATAAAATACTAGGAATTTATTTGGTAATAAAAGACTACGTACCTTATTAAGACCACAAACAGTTCCTTCTTTTACCCACATCTTATTGCCATCAATAAAATCATGTGGAAAATCCAATGCAACACAGAGGCGTCCATTTATTTTGGTATAAATAGCAGTGGCATTTGGAATATTAATTATTTCTTCTCCTCTATATTCACATATTAATTTTCCACATGGCAGATCCCTATAATTTACAAATAAAAGAAATCATTAGCTTTTAATAAAAAGAAATATTAGAATATCATTTATAAAGTAAAATGATTTAGGTAAAGCATTGAAGGCTTGCAAAGAGACGCATGCAAATTAATTGTAAAACGACAAAAAGTATTAAGGCCTTGCCTGCATTGTTAAAAATAACTCAATATTTTAATAATTTTTAATTATTCTCAGCCTGATCACTTTTTTGATAATAATTCCTTCACTCTTTTTTTGATTTTTAAAGATAAGTAATTCCAAGCTTATTCCATTTTTAAAAATTGGTAAAAGTTCATCTAATTATGAATCTCATTGGATTTTCTTTCCAATTTTTCAAACATAATACCTAATATCAGAATTATTAGTCCCAAAAAGACAAGACATTGAGACCCATATTCAACAAGCATTATTCATAATAAATATTAAAATATAGCCATGAAGATTCATCATAAAGATAGTCTATAAACCACAGACAAACTGGTAAAAGTAACCAGAATATAAAAATGTATTAAAAGCAAAAGGGCAACAATAAAATTTAAAATTGACTTTTCAAGAGAAACAATGGAAACCAGAAGATTATTGAATGACAGATTCAAAAAATAAACAAACTGTCTTCCCATTCTATAGATAGAGAAAAAAATCTTTCAAAATGAAATATAGCATTTTCAGACAATAATTAAGAAAATTTGTCACCAGCAGTCCTGGACTAAAGAAAATGTAAACCAAGTTCTTTACACTGAAGGGAATTTATCCTAGATGGAAGCTTGCAGAAGTACAAAATGTATATAGCTTTACCAGATTAAGGAAGTCTCTCTTTTTTCATTTTATTTTATTTTATTTTATTTTATTTTATTTTATTTTGAGACTGAGAGAGAAAGAGGCAGGGAGAGAGAGGGAGAAGCAAGCACCATGCAGGGAGCCCAATGTGGGACTCGATCCCAGGACTCCAGGATTATGCCCTGGGCGGAAGGCAGGCGCCAAATTGCTGAGCCACCCAGGGATCCCCAAGGAAGTCTCTTTTTATACTTAGTTAGATGACAGTATCTATCATGGATCAGTGCTAGATTTTGTGATAAGTTAGACACAGAATCAAGAAAATTGTGCAGATAAATCTAAATGAGGAGGCTATGAGAGAGAAGATATATTTAAATCACCTACCCCCAAAACAGATATAAAACTGGGCAAATTTGTCAAAACAACCATTTCGGGGTGACAGATCAGACAGAAATTAAAGGCATGATCCTGAAAATAATAGCTCCATAAAGAGTAATGATAAACTCTTCTTATATCACATCCCTAGCTGACAGGGAGGCTACATGCATGTGCTAGAGAGAACTGAAGAAGACTGACAGGAGGTAACACCAGTGAAAACTTTAAATGTGCCTAGAATATAAATGTACTCCCCAATTACAAAGAAAAGTGCAATGCCATGTGGCTCATATGATAAAATCTATAAAATGCATAAAGAAAAAAGTAATTCTACCTAAAATTTACAGAAAGCGAGAAATCGATGCAAAACACATTAATAAAAGAAAGGAATAGAACCATATAATCATTTCAAGAGTTGCAGAAAAAGCATTCAACAAACTACAACATCCATTCATGATAAAAATCCTCAATAAAGTAGGGTTAGAGGGAACATACCTCAACATAATCAATTATGAAAAACCCACAGGTAATATCCTCTTCAATGAGGAAAAACTGAGGTTTTTTTTTCCATATAGTCAGGACAGGGATGTCCAATCTCAACATTGCTATTTAACATAGTCCAAGAAGACCAAACACAGGAATTAGACACACACAAAAAGAAAAAAAAGGAAGGAAGGAAGGAAGGAAGGAAGGAAGGAAGGAAGGAAGGAAGGAAGGAAGGAAGGAAGGAAGGAAGGAAGGAAGGAAGGGAAAGGGAAAAAGACAAAGAAAAAGCATCCAAATTGCAAGAAAGAAAACAAAGTTTCACTATTTTCAGATAACATGATACTATATCACATACACAAATTAAGTAAAGTCACAGGACAGAAAAATCAACGTAGAGAAATCTGTCACATTTCTATACAACAATAATGAAGAAGCAGAAAGAAAAAAGAAAGCATTGATACCTTTTATAATTGCACCAAAAATCAAAACATACCTAGGAATAAACCTAAACAAAGAGGTAAAATATCTGTAATCTGAAAACTGTAAAACACTAATGAAAGAATTTGAAGATGTCACAATGAAATGGAAAAACATTCCATTCCATACTTATGGATTGGAAGAACAAATACTGTTAAAATGTCCATATTACCCAAAATAATCTACACATTCAAAGCAATCCTTATCAAAGTACCACCATTTTTTACAGAGCGGGAACAAGTAATCCTAAAATTTGTATGGAACCACAAAAGGCCTTGAATAACCTATAAGCAAACTTGAAAGAGAAAAGCAAAGCCAGAAGCATCACAGTTCTGGACTTCAAGGTATATCCCAAAGAAAATATAGCTCTGGTATAAAAACAGACACATAGATAAACAGAATAGAATAGAAAACCTACAAATGAAACCACAACTACATGGTCAATTAATCTTCAACAAAGCAGGAAAGAATATCCAGTGGGAAAAAGACAGTCTTTTCCAGCAAATGGTGTTGGGAAAACTGGATAGCAACATGCAGAACAATAAAACAATATTTTTGGACCACTTTCTTACACCATACACAGAAATAAATTCAAAATGGATGAAAAACCTAAATGTGAGGATGGGAATATCAAAATCTTAGAGAACACAGTCAATGACCTCTATGACATTGGTCACAGCAACTTCTAACTAGATATGGCTCCTGAGGCAAGTGAAACAAAAGCAAAAATAGACTATTGGGATTTAAGCAAAGTACAAAGCTTCTGCACAGCAAAGGAAATAATCAACAAAACTAGAAGGAAACCTTTGGAATGGAAGAAGTATTTGCAAGTGGCATGCCCAATAAAGGGTTATTATACAAAATATATAAAGGACTGATACAACTCAGGGCCCAAAAAACCCTGAAATATCCAGTTAAAAAATGGGCAGAAGATATGAAGAGACATTTTTTCAAAGAAGACATATACATGGCCAATAGACGCACAGAAAGATGCTCAACAATTGCAAGTCATCAAGGAAATGTAAATCAAAACTACAGTGAGATGTCACTTCACAACTGTCAGAATGGTAAAATCAATAACACAAGGAACAATAGGTGTTGGTGATGGAGAAAGGGGAAAACAATAGCTATTGGTGGGAATGCAAGGTGGTGTAGCTACTCTGGAAAATAGTATGGAGGTTAATAGAATTCAAGAGACTCCTCAGTGGCTTAGTAGTTGAGCATCTGCCTTTGGCTCAGATCATGAATCCAGCATCCTGGGATTGAGTCCCGCATCAGGATCCCTGCAGGGAGCCAGCTTCTCTCTCTGCCTATGTGTCCGCCTCCCCCTTTGTGTCCCTCATGAATAAATAAATAAAATCTTTAAAAAGTAGAACTCAAAAGTTAAAAATAGAACTACACTATTATCTAGCCAATGGCACTGCTAGATATTTACTGAAAGGATACAACTTCATGTTTACAGCCACATTATGTACAATAGCTAAATTATGGAAACTGTCAACTGACTGATGAATAGATAAAGAAAAAATGATATATATATAATTTATATATATGGTAGAAGTGATAAATATATGAAATGGTGTACATATATAATATATATTATATATATACATCATCAATTGGTGCTTATTACAAGTGCACTCGTATGTATATATATAATTGGTATGGTATATATATATGGTATATATGGTAGAAATGGTATATATATAGGGGTATGGTATATATATACAAGAAATGGTGTATATATATAATACATATTATATACATAATGAGCTGTTGCTCACTACAAGTCCACTTCTTTATTAAGAAGCAATGAGCAACAGTAATGAGCAATGTTGTAATGAGCAACAGTTGTATGGAAGTGTTGAGTGACCATATTGTACAACTGACACTAATATTACATTGTATATTAATTAACTGGAATTTTAATAGAAACATTGTTAAGAAATTTTTTAAAACATTGTTAAAAAGATATTAAACATATAGTTGCCATCCAAGTATGCATCAAAGTGAAATTTTAAAAATATCTGTTTATCCAATGACTTGGACTTGCATCTTTGTCACTTGTTATATCCCAAGAAAAAGTGAAACAAATACATGACTTTACAAAACCAATCACAAACAATACTACATGAGAATGTTCACAGCAGCATTATTCTTAATAACCCCAAACTAGAAAGTCTAAATTCCCACCAACTGTTAAATAACTTAAGAAATATAACCATATATATCCACACTGAAAAATTCAGCAATAAAAAATTATAAACTACTTATATATACCACAAAAAGGATGGACCTTAAACACATTATGATAATTAAAAGAAACCATACAAAAACCCTTATGATTTCCCTTATATAAATTTTCCAGAAGATCCAAATCTATGGAGACAAATAGCAGATCACTAGTTGCTTGGGAATGGAATCAGGAATAAAGGTTGATTTCAAAATGGTCATGAAAGAAAACAGGCACCATAGAAATCTGGGGAAAAAGTAAAGAATAGATGATAATAGGGAAGTATTTAAGAAAATTGATTGGGGGTGCTGTAGCTGTGGCAGGGACTCAGCAATGGTGGCATGTGATGGGAAACTCTATACCTGCAAGAGGAACCATAACACTTCCAAAATCCATACCCCTGACACAGGCACATTAAAATACTAAGCTTACATGAAAACTACAAAAGGTCCCTACCCACACCCCATCCCCATTCTAACAAGTAACAACAAAAGTGGATTACTACTGAAAGAACTGCAAGATACATATGATCTCCGAAGGCCAATGTGAAGGAAAACCCTAATCTTAAGAGGGGAGAAAGAGAGTGTCTCACTAGAGAAATTTGAGGATTCTCGTGCCCATAGCTACAACAAGAGCCAAGCTCCTAAAAGATTAATATAAATCCTCGCTCTAAAGGCCTATTTATTTCAGTGCCTATTATCCTATGGAACATGCCCAACTGTATGTGAAAAAGCAAAACAAACAAATAAAACACAGTCTAAAGAGATAAAACAAACATCAGAAGTGAAAATAATATAAAACAGATGTTGGAAGTACCAGACATGAAATTTAAAATAACTGTGATTAACATCTTAAAAACTCTAAAGGCAAGTTGACAACATGAAAGGCTAGAGAGAAAATATCAGCAGATATATGGAACCTGTAAGAATAAGATATAATGAAAAGGAAATAATAGCAAAATAAATAATAATAATAATAATAATAATAATAATAATAATAATAATAATAACAGAAATTAAGAATGGCTTCCAAGGGCTCATCAATAAAACTCAATCAAAAAAATAAGAAAAATAAAAAAAAATAAAAATAAAAAGAGCAGAAGATTAAAAAAACTCAATGATAGGTCAATAGAAACTTCCTAAATGAAAACTCAATAGTGGAAAATAACAGAAAAAGAGAACAGAAAATCCAAGAACGATGGAACAGTATCAAAAAGTGTAACATAGGGCAGCCCTGGTGTCTTAGTGGTTTGGTGCCACCTTCGGCCCAGGGCGTGATTCTGGAGACTGGGAATCGAGTCCCACGTCAGGCTCCATGGAGCCTGCTTCTCCCTCTGCCTGTCTCTCTTTCTCTCTGTCTCTCTCTCCGTGTGTCTCTAATAAATAAATAAATAAATCTTTAAAAAAAATGTAACATATTCAAAAGAATTACAGAAGGAAAATCAGGCAGAAAAAATATTTTTGAAAATAATGGCCAAGATCTTTCCAAACATCAAGCAGGATAAATACCAAATATATGACATCCGACTGAAGAAACCAAAGTCAATGAGAAAATCTTGAAGACAACTAGGTTGTGAGCACATCTTACTTACAGAGAAATAAGGATAAGAAATAAAATAGACTTATTAAAAAATCCTAAAATTAAGAAGAGAAAGGAGGAGGGCCTCCTGGGTGGTTTGTCCATTAAGCAATCCACTCTTGATTTGAACTCAGGTCATGATCTCAGGGTTGTGAGATTGAGCCCCAGGTCTGGCTCCACACCTAGCACAGTCTTCTTATCCCTCTCCCTCCACCTGCTTGTGCTGTCTCTCTTTCTCTCTCTCAAAGAAATAAATAATAAAAATTTTCCAAAAAAACTATAAGACAATGGAAGAAAAATTTTGAGGGGTGAAAGCAGAAATATCTAACTTGGAATTCTGTCCAGTAAAATGATTCTTTGAAAGTTAAGGAGAAATAAAGACTTTCTGAGACAAACAAAAAGTGATAGAATTCTTTGCCTACAGATTTGTTTTGCAAGAAATGTTAAAAGAAGTTCTTCAGGCAGAAGGAAAATGATTTGGGATCAGAAAATTGGATCTACATAAGAAAAAGAAGAGCATCAGAAAATGGATACATTAAAAAAATATTTTAAAAGCCATACATTTTCAGTGGATAAAAAAACATGACACAAAGCTAGCTTAACATCTGAAAATCAATTAATATAACATACTATATTAATAAAAGAATGGACAAAAATAGAATCATGTAAATAAATGGATGAGAAGCATTTGAAACATACAACCAGAACTCAAGATTTAAAACTCTCTACAATAAATAAATAAATAAATAAATAAATAAATAAATAAATAAATAAAAAACTCTCTACAAAGTAGGAATACAGGAGAACTTTCCTAGTCCAGTAAAGGCCATCAACAAAACAGAGATAATGATAAACTTAATGCTTAATTTTTCTAAAAAATTTGGGAATAAACAAGTATCTCTTCTTTCTCCACTTACATTTAAACATTTTCAAGCAAAAGAAACAAAATAAAAAGCATCCTACTTAGAAAAGAATAAACAATTCAGACTTTACTTGCAAATGACATAAACTTGGACATGGAAATGCTAATAAACTCAGATACAAAAAAGAGAGAATTTAGGAAAGTCATGCAATATAAGAATATAAAATAATATGAAATACAAAAACAAAAAAATTTTGCATTTTCATTATTACTGTTATTATATACCGGCAATGAACAATGTGAAAATGGAATTTAGAAAACTATTCTATTCACAAGTTTCAAGAGTAGAATGCTTAGAACATACTTAATGAAATAAATGCTACTTGAACACTGAAAAACATTAAACCTGCCTTAGAAAAAATAAATAAGATAAATAAATTGAGATATTCTATATTTATATCTATCAATTGAAACTCAATATTGTAAGGTGGCAATTCACCACACACACACACACACACACACACACACACTTAAAACTAACAAAATCTGAAGAGTGAGGTCTATTTACCAGTGATAATTTCCTGATTTTGATATTGTACTACAGCAAAAATACATATGATATAAATCATAGAAAATGCTACCATTTGGGGAAACCAACTGAAGGGTACAAGGGGGCTCTGTATTCTCTATATTTATTTTTGCTACTTCCTGTGAATCCACAATTAGTTCAGAATAAAAAAATATAAAGATACAAGTCAAAGATAGGAAGACTAAACTATTCTAAATACAATGGGAAAAAAATTGAACATATTCTCCAGTGGAACAGATTTACAGGTAAAAATATGCAGTGACAAGAGGACTTGGAAAATGCTCAAAAGTTTTAGATTAGATAAATATGTAAATTTAAACAGTTAAGACTAGAATGCTAAAATTAAAAATAAGGGTAATACTAAGTAGTAGAATATTATAGAAAAATAGAACTCTTGCATTCTGCTAGTGTAAATGTACATTGCCACAGTCACTTTGGAAAATAATTTGGCAATTTCTTTAAAAGGCTAGTATGAAGTTATCATATGACTCACTAATTATAGTCCCTATGTATCTCTAACTACAAAATATAAATGAAAATATATTGCACTATAAAGACCTGATCTTAAAGATTTATAGCTTTATTCATATAGCCAAAAACAATGTACCACAAAATTGACCATCAATAAGTGAATTTATAAACTGATCATGCTATTGTGATATATATATACATACGTATATAAATTTTCAGTAAGATTCAGAATTATTTAACAATAAAAACAAAATGCTAATATAACAGTAAACTATTTGAATCTCAAAACTATGTTGGTAATATTAAGTGTGACACAAAAAATGCATACTGTAGGAATCCATTTGTATGAAATTTTTTAAGAGACTACAATTATCTATCATCGAGATAAAGCACAGGTTTTATGGGGCAGAGATTAAAGAAAACATCTTTCCATCATGAAAATATTAATTAAGTTTTACATTTAAAGTACATTCAATTGGGCAGCCCGGGTGGCTCAGCGGTTTAGTGCCTGCCTTCAGCCCAGGGCATGATCCCAGAAACCCGGAATCGAGTCTGGTGTTGGATTCCCTGCATGGAGCCTGCTTCTCCCTCTGCTGTGTCTCTGCCTCTCTCTTTTTCTATGTCTCTATGAATAAATAAATACAATCTTTAAAAAAATAAATAAAAAATAAACTACATTTTTAGTTTACACAATTATTTAGGTCTATGTACATTTAAAAGTCAAATAAAATCAAACAAAGTGAGGATAAACAAAAGCCTCAACAGGAGTTTGTATATACTCTACCTTTAGTATGCTGTATCTGACTTAAAGAAAAACTTTACAAGGGTAAAACAATAGTGTTTTCAGGTATTTAACGTGAAATTTAAATTCTTTTAAAAGTTGTTTGAAGTACGAAGGGAAAGTATTATTAACAATAACAAAAATAAATAAAAGGCATCCAAATCAGCAAGGAAGAAGTAAAACTTCTACTATTTGCAGATGACATAATATTCTGTATAGAAAACCCACAAGAATCCACAAAAAAATTGCTAGAACTGATACACAACCTCAAGAAAGTCACAGGATACAAAAATCAACATACAGAACTCTGTCAAATTCCTGTACACCAATAATGAAGCAGCAGAAAGAGAAATTAAAGAATCAACCCCATTTGCAATGGCACTTTAGATAATCAGATACCTAGGAATACACCTAGTCAAAGATGTAAAAGACTGTACTCTGAAAACTATAAAACACTGATGAAAGAATTTTAAGATGTCACAAAGAAATGAAAAAAAGAAAAGTCCTATGCTGAGTGAAGTAAGTCAGTCGGAGAAGGACAAACATTATATGTTCTCATTCATTTGGGGAATATAAATAATAGTGAAAGGGAATATAAGGGAAGGGAGAAGAAATGTGTGGGAAATATCAGAAAGGGAGACAGAACGTAAAGACTGCTAACTCTGGGAAACGAACTAGGGGTGGTAGAAGGGGAGGAGGGCGGGGGGTGGGAGTGAATGGGTGACGGGCACTGGGTGTTATTCTGTATGTTAGTAAATTGAACACCAATAAAAAATAAATTAAAAAAAAAAGTCCATGCTAATGGATTGAAATAACAAATATTGTTAAAATGTCTATATTACTCATAGCAAGCTACACATTTAATGCAATCCCTATCAAAATACCACCAGCATTTTCACAGAGCTAGAACAAACAATCCTAAAATTGGTATAGAACCACAAAAGACCCTAAATAGCTTATATAACCTTGAAAAAGAAACGCAGAGCTGGAGGCATCACAATTCTGGACTTAAGTTATATTACAAAGCTGTAGGAATAAAAACAGTATGGTACTGGCACAAAAATACTTACATAGATCAATAGAATAGAATAGAAAACCCACAAATGAACCCACACCTACATGGCCAATTAATCTTCAACAAAGCAAGAAAGAATATCCAGTGGGAAAAAGTCTTTTCCAGCAAAAGGTGTTGGGAAAATTGGATAGCAACATGCAGAACAATGAAACTGGACCATTTTCTTACACCATACACAGAAATAAATTCAAAATGGATGAAAAACCTAAATGTGAGACAGGAATATCAAAATCCCAGAGAACACAGGCAACGACCTCTTTGACATCAGCCATAGCAACTGCTAACTAGATATGGCACCTGAGGCAAGTGAAACAAAAGCAAAAATAGACTATTGGGACTTCAGCAAAATAAAATGCTTCTGCACAGCAAAGGAAATAATCAACAAAACTAAAAGGAAACCTTTGGAATGGGAGAAGATGTTTGCAAATGACATATCCAATAAAGGGTTAGTATCCAAAATATATAAAGGACTGATACAATTCAATGCCCAAAAAGCAAATAATCCAGTTAAAAAGTGGGCAGAAGACATGAATAGACATTTTTCCAAAAAGAAATACAGTTGACCAAAAGACACATGAAATGATGTTCAACAGCACTGGTCATCAAGTAAATCAAAAGTACAGTGGGATGTCACCTCACACCTTTCAGAATGTCTAAAGTCAATAACACAAGAAACAAGTGTTGGCAAGGATGTAGATGTTAGTAGGAATGCAAAGTGGTGCAGCCACTCCAGTAAACAGTATGGAAGTTAATCTAAAAGTTAAAAATAAAATTACTCTATGATGCAGCAACTGCACTATTAGGTATTTACCCAAAGGATACAAAAATACTGATTCAAAGGAATATATGCACCCCAATATCGACAGCAGCATTATCTACAAGAGCCAAGCTATGGAAAAAGCCCAAATGTCCATCAACTGATGAATGCATGAAGAAAAAAGTGGGAGTATATATATATATATATATATATATATATATATATATATATATATATATACACACATAATGCAATATTATTCAGCCATAAAGAAGAATGAAATCTTGCCATTTGCAGTGATATGGATCAGCTAGAGTATTAGACTAAGTGAAATAAGTCAATTAGAAAAAGACACATACCATATGATTTCTCTCATTTATGCAAATTAAGAAACAAAGCAAATGAGCATAGGGGGGAAAAAGACAGAGGAAAACCAAGAAACAAACTCTTAACTATAGAGAACAAACTGAAGGTTACCAGAGAGGAGATGGGTGGAGGAAGACGGGTTAAATAGGTGATAGGGATTAAGCAGTGCACTTGCTGTGATGAGCATCAAGTGTTGTATATAAGCGTTGAATCACTAAATTGTATACCTGAAACTAATATTATACTGTATGTTAACTGGAATTTAAATAAAAACTTTAAAGGACACCTGGGTGGCTCAGTTGGTTAAGCATCTGCCTTTGGCTCAGGTCATGATCCCAAGTTCCTGGGATGAGCCCCACATTGGGCTCCATACTCAGTGGACAGCCTGCTTCTCTCTCTCTCTCTCTCCCTCTTCCTCCCCCAACCTTGCTCATGCTCTCTCGCACTTCTCTCAAAAAAATAAAATCTTAAAAAAAACAAAAAATTAAGATTTCAAGGGCTAAAGTTAGATTAATTAATGAAAGCAATTCAATTATGTACTCTAGAATTATCACTATGTACCTTATTTAAGGCATATGCAGTATTTTAACAAAATGTGTATCTTGAAAATTATGTCTGATGGATAATGTGAGCATCTACTTAAAGTGTATTAACATACACTAAAAATTTTATTTGGCTTATGAATCCTTTTGGAGATCTTAAATTCTACCACACAGCCAGTGGTACATCAGAGGCTTCACCAAAAGTGGTAGGGGAGAGTAACACCAGCCCAACTGTACACAATGTTCTCTAAATAACTTCCTAAGCAGTAAAATCATAGCAATGATGAAAATATAGATATCTTGGAGCAATTTTTCTATGGTCTGATTTTTTTCTGCCTTTGGGCAAAAAAGGAAAGTGGAAAAGAAAAAGCAGCTCTTGACATTCGGGTGAAAGTATTAACAGCAAGGCATTAGAGTACTGACCTGCACTCATAACTAAATCATCATGCTTAACTGTTGAATATAAGCAATTTTAGGAGTATTAACTTTAAGCCAAGCCACTCTGTGGCCATGATGGATCAAGAAAAAAGAAAAACTTGCTCCATAAATTATGTCTTGAACATAAAAAGACATGACATAAATGTTGTCCAAACAAGATTACCAAGCATCCCTTTCATCCAGCTGAGTGACTATTGCTTCATTATCAATGACTTTAACTTCTCTCCAGTGTTCCTGCTTCGTATATAAGTTCTAATGAGGTATCCAATCATAGAATTACCTTCACTTTCTGAGAACATCCGATTCAGAAGAAAGATCCACTTTCTAAAATCCTGTTGAAAATCACTTAAAACACACCCAAATCCTATAAGAATAAGTTTCTAAAACTCTCGAACCAAGATGTCCCACAGTTTCCCATAGTGTTTAGTTTCACTGACTGGTACATGTAATATATGTTCATATATGATACGAACATCACATGTTCAACTACAAGTGTGTTCCTGTGGTCTTTGGCTGGAAGGCATTGACACAGAACCTCATCTACAAAGCATGGGTTGAAGTATATTCCAGTAAGGGTACAATTCTAATCTGAAACACATGCACATATGCATACACACACAGAAGGCACCTGAATATAACCAGAAAGGGAAGAATTATATGATTAACTGAGCCTTAAGAATGAGAACTAAATCAAGAGATACTGCGGATTGGGTTTTTTTTTTTTTTTTTTTGATTCAGTACAGAACATTCAATCTCTTAACTTGAATAATCAGAGTGCAGAACAAAACAATGGGTCTCTGTCAATTAGGTAACTGGAAATTAAAAGGTACTTAGCACTAAAGTGTGTACAAACTTCATCCTAAAACCTGGATGACCACTGAACCAACCATGTGCAGCGAAGACTCCAGGAAGTTCATAAAAAGCATCTTAAGAGGCTTAAAGAAATAAACAGTATTTCAGCTGCTACTCAAAGAGAGATTATTGTTTATAGCATGAGTCCAACTATGTTAAATGCCTCCCATAACAAAATTCTATAGCTTTCAGAAAGCATAAATGAATGCAAAGTATCTGCTACATATTTTTCATAGTATCCAATATAAAATTTAAAAATTGTGAAACATGCCAAAAAAATTAAATGTGACATAGTTAAAAAGCATATTAATCACTGGATACCAATATCAAAATTATTCAAATATTGCAATTAGCAGAGAAGCACTTTATAAAAGTTAATATAAAAATGATCATTAATTTAAAGGAAAATACTGTCATAATAGCTAGAAGTTTTTCTTTAGTTGGTATACACAATTTTTATACACAATTTTAGTAATTGTGAAACAAACTTCAATGTATTTTGAGCTTGAACATATGAAAAGGCAACTTATATAAATATACTAACATGTACTTTGTGGTGTTTAATCAGAAATAAAATTATCACTGGAAGTTCATGTCTTAAATACAGAAATATATGTGAACATATAAGAAATTGCATGATGCATATATTACATATATGTTCTAGCTCTACTGACTAAGAAAGAAGGCTTAGAAGTAATGAAAGACATTTTAAATAAGCACATCTGGTGCCCAGATATTTATTTTTTAAATATTATTCTCTACTAAAAGGAATATGGGCTACTTGGATATATAGATGTATCCAGAGTAGGGGTAGGAAAAAGCATAACAGGAGTATAGAACGTTTTGTGATAGAAAAACTTGGAAGTTCTTAAAGAGCCATACACACTTTTGATAAAACACTATAGCCAAATAAAAGAAACTCTCAGTAGCCAAAACTGAGACAATTTGAAAAGGAATAAAAATAAATAACAGTAATGTATTCTATACTATTAAGTAAAATAACAATTGGTGAATCTGAACTGATATTAACAAATATGTAAACAAACAAATAAATATAGTGAAGGGAATACTTCCTACAGCACATTTCTAGCTTAAAAAAGTAGAATCAATAATGGAGTTACAAATCATCAATGGATTTTAAACCTAGTGAGTGACAGTTTGAAGAGGAACAGAGTATGTCCATGGTCTCAATATAATTTAACCTAAAATATCCAAGATTGAGAAAAAATGCCAAGCACCTTTTAAAAACTTCATTAGGGCATACATCACTTCAGTAGTAAGCATGCCAAAATGCATAACATGAATAATTATGAAAAATATCCATCAAAATCAAATTGAAGGAAATCTTTAAAACAATTACTCTGTAGCATTTTTTAAAAACCCTATGGAAAAGAAAAAATTAAAACAAAATTTTCTAGATGAAAAATTGGTATGACTGGGTTTGTTCCTTAAAAAGGCAAAATAGCTATAAATACTTCACTGAAACAAAGAAATTTTAATACAAGCTATGTTTTTATAGCTGCAATGTAGTTATATAAGAAAATATCTTTATTCTCAGGAAAGACACACGATTTATTTAGGGGTTAGAGAAGGGGTTAGAGAATATTCTTTCAAATATTTTAGGAAAATCATTTTGAAGACAAGAGAGGAGAGTTGGAAAAACAGAAGGATAAAGCAAATGGGCAAAATGTAAACAATCGGTAAACCTAGGTAAAGGTGTATGAGGAATCTATACTATTCATGCAAACTGGAAATGCTTTACAGAATTTTTACTTTTACTATCAAACAAATTTTTAAATCATATCAAAATAAAATATTATAATAACAGCAACATTCTAAATATTCCCAACAGACTATCTAAATTCCACACTGGCATCAACCCAATAGTGTTAGTGGAATTCATGTTTATATTTTACATATCAGAAAAATGAAGCACATATCCAAGGTCACACAAGTAAGTAAGCAGTGGGATTAAGATTTGAAACCAAGATGCATGACTATAGAGTATCTATTCTTAACCACAGTGCTTTACTTACTGTATAGTAAAAATTCATGTATTTTCATTTCATCACCAGAAGAATGTTCATTCTTTGCAAAATTAAAGTGACAATCGCTTCTCAGCCTTTTGGCTAAGATCAAGTATTGTAAAATTAAAGTGACAGTATGCAAAATAAGAATGATCAGTCTAACTAATGTTAATGTACCTATATAAATTAAACACTGTGGGAAGGCATAAGGGATAATTAGACATAGAAGAAAGAACAGTATAAATATTCTGTATTAAAGACATAATTTCTAGTCTTACTTCATGATCAAGTAATATTCTGATTACTCATAACTTTAATTATCTGGTGGTATTTTCTAATTTAAAGCAATAGAGTTTCTCAAATAGATTTCTTAAAGCATACTTAGTTTTACACCGTATGTATCCTGAAGCACCTGAACCACAGTTCCCAGATATATCAGCCTTAGTATTAAGGTAAGCATAACACTCTTCAGGACCAAAATCTGCATCTGAAAAAAATATGTGGTTAGTCATATTGAGCTTGTATAAATTTAAAATATTTTATAAATATATTTGAAATTCTGAAATGTTTTAAAATATATTGTAGAAAATACAATCATAATATAAATTGAAAACAAAAACTAAATTTAAGATCACACAAAATTACCTCAATGAAATATTTAAAAATTGAAAGCACTCTTGTCAACTATCCAAAAGGATATCTTAATCATAGTGTACAGTTTATTTTCTAGTTTTTAGTAAGTCTAGATATCTGTAAATGTATTCTTATTCACTTACAGATTCAATTAAAATTTGACTTATTAGTCAATAGCCTATTTTCCATAAATGTCTTTTTAAGTCAAACCATTAGACTAATATCTTATTTTTTATATTTTTATCAAACCAAAAAATCTTGGGAGGTCATAATTTTTACATTCACTATTCAATTCATGCATATGATATGTTCAATTCTCTTAAGATCTAACCTACTCAAAGTAGTTTATTTATGATGACCTTTAATCAGTTTTAATGTAGTTGAAAGATTAACCCAAGAACTTTGATAGGAAGATTTAACCTCTGAATTATGGTACTGAAGAAAAATGACACACCTAAGAGGATCCACAGTGGACACATCAGGATCTCAGCTGAAATTCCCACAGGCTCTAGTGAACTGAAAATAAGCAGTTTATTTTATCCCAGAGGTCATTTGCAAACCTCCTTATGGGTGAGAAGTCAAAATTATGTGCTTCAATAGGGAAGCAGGCCATTGCTGGTGGAGATAAAAATAGACCGAAGGTGAAAGATCTTTATAGCTATAGTGACTAAATTAGAGACTCAAAGGGCTTCAACATATAGTTTATCCCCTCCCCAAAGCTTTTTCCTGCTTCTAAATGTGTGAAGAGCAAGAGATTAACCCATAAGAGATCCTTGACTATAGGAAACAAACTGAGGGTTCCCAGAGAAGAGGTGAGTGGGGGGATGAGGTAAATGAGTGATGAGTAGTGAAGAGAGCACTTGATGTATGAGTACTAGGTGTTATACACAACTGGTTAATCACTAAACTCTACCTCTGAAACTAATAATACACTATATGTTAACTAATCGATTTTAAATATTTTTTTAAATAACAAAATTAAATAAAATATAAGATGACTTCCATAGAGCAGGATGGATTTTTCTGCAGTCTCTGTATTGTCACGTATCTGCCAAGGGCAGGAGTCTCAGTAAATACAACTCTCAGTTGAAAACCCTGAAGAGTTATGCCATAGAAACAGCGAACTAGATGGACCAAATTTTATTTAAACCACGTATCAGTTTCTGATTTAATTAAAGTGATGAGTCTCTCATTTCATACACTTAATAGAAGAAAAGATAGGAAATAGTAGTATCTATACAAAAGAAGCATTTTAGACTGAAAGCAGGGCTTCAAAAAGGCAAAGATTGAAGAAAATAAAAAAAATTACTAGAAATATCTTTGTCATTCAAGAAAAAATATAAGATAAAGATATCTACCTACATTAAAATAGTTGAGAAAGGGAACAATGATATATATATGAAAATTACAAAGGATATAAATATGCGAGAAAGAAGAGTATCAAAAATAAATATATTGAAGTAATTTATGGAGAGACAATTAAATATAAATATAAACTGAATTTTTAAGAAAATATGCATAATAATACAGGGTTTACACCAGAGTTTCAAGAAATTCACAGAACATTAAGAAGAATTAAGCATACAAATATAGTTAAAAACGTCCAAACATATGATATGAAGACTGGCCAAAAACAAGGAAAATTTGTATCGTTCAAGGAGAAAAGAGACACAATTTGACAGATTTTCTTTAGAAAATATGGAAACCATATGACAATAGACTAACATCTTTAAAATGTTAATGGGGATAGAGGTTCTAATTCAAGATGGCAGTGTAAGAAGAGTCTGGGCAAATCTTCAGCTCCATATGGAAAAATTTCACATCAGTAAAACTAAAAACTAAGTGGACAACTCCTATGGATTGAGCAAAGGAGAAAAATCCACATAGAATTTGATAGTAGAGACTGAGACACAGACAGCACCACCCCACCCCTGGCATAGTGACCTACAATCATAAGGGAATACAAAACCCAGAGCAATAACACAAAAAGAGCTGGAATGCCTATACTAACATCACAAAAATGCAGTATAAGAAAAATATTGTTACTAAAGACAACCAAAGAATTCTTACAATGATAAGTCAATCCACTAATAAAATATTACAGTTACTAAGTGTGTTCCCTAAGAACAAAACACCAAAATCTAGGACATAGAAACTGGCAGAATTGAAGTAAGAAATAGGCAAAAATAATACCTGATTTTTGTCAGCTTTTTTTTTTTTTTAAGATTATTTATTTATTTATTTATTTGTGAGACACAGAGAGAGAGAGAGAGAGAGAGAGAGGCACAGGCAGAGGGAGAAGCAGGCCCCAGGCAGGAAGCCTGAGGTGAGACTCTATCCGGGGTCTCCTTGGGCTGAAGGCAGCGCTAAACTGCTGAGCCACACGGGCTGCCCAGTCAGCTTTCAATAATGAATAGAACAAATAGATCAGTAAGGAAATACAAAACTAGAACAACACTACAAATGAAATAGACCTATCAGATATCTGTAGAACACTATCCAACAATAGCAGGATACATATTCTTTTCCATGCATTTGGAAATTCTCCAAAATAGATCAGATAATAGTCAAGATAGTCTAAGTAATGTGAAATATGTTCTCTGAACACAATTAAATTACATTAAAAATCAATAATAAAAGTACATTAGGGAATGTGCAAATATGGGAATTATAAAACACACTCCTAAATAACCGAAGCATCAAAGAAAAAAAATCTCATGGGAAATTAGAAAATAATTTAAAGTAAATAGGTATAAAAATATGACATACAAAAATTTATGGGAAACATTGAAAGCAGTATTTAGAAAGTGTAAATTTTCTTAAAAAAAAGATTTTATTTATTTATTCATGAGAGACACAGGTAGAGGGAGAAGCAGGCTCCACGCAGGGAGCCCGACATGGGACTCGATCCCAGGTCTCCAGAATCACAACCCAGGCCAAAGGCTGCACTAAACCGCTGAGCCACCCGGGCTGCCCGAAAGTGTAAATGTTTAAAATAGGAAATAGTATTTCAAATTAATAACCTAGAATTCCATCTTAAGATACTAAAAGTAGAATTCTTAACATAAAGCAAACAGAAGGAAAGAAATAATAGTGATTATAGCAGAAAACAATACAATAAAAGATACACAAATGACAGAAAATCAACAAAACTAAAATTTCGTTCTTTGAAAAGATCAATAAAGCTGACAGATTTGAATTATTAATTAGGAAATTTCCTGCAATAAAATGGCTGAGTGCAGATGACTTCATTGGTAAATTCTCCAAAATTTTGAGACAATATGATACATTACAGATTCTTCTAAAAATATGAGTAAGGAATGCTTTTGCATCATGCAATGTGACTTATTAAAACAACTCAAGACATTTCAAAAAAGAAAAAAATTAGAACAATATCTTTCACAAATATAGATATAAAAATTTCAAAAAATCTACAGAATTTAAGAAACAAAACAAATGAACATAGAGGGAAAATAGAGATGAGAATGAAAAAACAGACTCTTAACTATAGAAAACAAATGGATGGCTGCTAGAGGGGAGGTGGGTAGGTGGATGGGTTAAATAAGTGATAGGGATTAAAGAGCACACTTGTGATGAGTACTCGTTGTTGTATCGAAGTGTTGAGTCACCATATTGTACACCTGAAACTAATATATTATACTATGTGTTAACTAACTGGAATTTAAATAAAACCTTTAAAAAATCTACAGATGAATGCCCTGTATGAATAGCGTTTTTAAAAATCTCAACAAAATGCTAGTAAGTTGAATTCTAGAGCATATTTAAACATTGTACATCATTACCAAGTGAGATTTATTCCTGGCATGCAAGGATGATTCAAATACAAAACTTTGTCAGTGTTATACACCAAACTAGCACAATAAAAGGGGAAAACACATGGTCATGTCAACTAATGCAAAAAAAGTATATGAAAAATTCAATGCATTTTAATGATAAAAACAACAAACTAGACATAGGAAAGTCCTTCAATATAATAAAGGCCATCTATAAAAAAACACAGTGAACATAATACTCAATGGTGAAAAATTGAAACCTTTTCCTAAATGACAAGGAACAACACAAGAATGCCAGATTTTGTCACTTACTTAATGTAGTAGGAGTCCTACTTTAGAGCAAGAGGCAAGTAAAAGAAATAATAGGCACCTAAACTGGAACAGAAAAAGTATTATCTCTGTTCACAGTTGCCATGATTTTATACATATAGAACCCTAAGGATTTCACACAAATACACACACACACACACACACAACTAACACATCAATTCAGCAAAGCTTCAGGAAACTATTAAGATGATCTACAGCTCCAATGCAAACTATATCAAAATACTGACTTTGCAGAAATAGAAAAATCTGTCCTAAAATCTGCATAAAATCTCAAGGGCCCTAAATAGAGAAAATAAACTTAAAAATGGAGGACAAGCTTGGAGGACTCATACTTCCTGATTTCAAAAATTATCACAAAAGCTACAGTATTCAAAACAATGTATATTGGCATACTAGGATAAAGACAGATATATATATATATATATATATATATATATATATATATATATGATAAAGACATATATATATAAAGACAGATATATATGTATATATATAAATATATATACAAATAGAATAAAATACAGATAGAATAAAATAGAATAAAATATAATTTATAATAAATATATTATTTAATTATTGAATTAATTAATTATTAAATATTAATTAAATATAATAAATAAATTTAATAAAATAGAATTTATAGAATAAAATAGAATATATATAGAATAAAATAGAATATATATATATACATATATATATATACACACAAATAGGATAAAATAGAGACCCCGGGAGTAAATCCTTTCATACGTCTGATAATTTTTGATTAGGGTGCCAAAACCATTCAGCTGGAAAGGATGGTCTTTTTGATGATTAGTGTTAAGAAACTGGATATACATATGCAAATGAATGAAGTTGAACCCTTAGTTATATGATATTCTAAAATTAACACAAAATGGAGTAGATACATAAATATAAGAACTACAATTATAAAACTCTCTTTTAAAATGATAGGGATTAAGGAGTGCACTTGTTTTGATGAACACTGGGTGTTTTATGTAAGTGTTGAATCACTAAATTGTACATCTGAAATTAATATTACCCTATATGTTAACTAACTTGAATTTAAATAAAAACTTTAACATCTTTTTTTATTTGTGTATAATTTACACAGAGTGTGTTGCATTAGTTTCAGGTATACAACATATCAATTCAATGTCTCTATACATTGTAGCTAAAAACTACAAAACTCTTAGAAGAAAATATAGAGGAAAAGTTTTCTGACATTGGATTTGGCAATTATTTCTTGGATGTGATGCAAAAAACACAGACAACAAAAGAAAATATAAGTCAAAATCTTAAAAACAGTTGTACTTGAAAATGAACAGTGAAGTCACCTTTAATGGATATGAAATTTCAGTTTGGAAAAGTGAAAAAATTCTGCGGATGGATCACCGTGATGTTTGCAAAGTAATGTGGATACATTTAATGAGATTGAATTTTACATTTACAAATGGCAAAAATGATATGTCATGTATATTTTTCACAATAAAAATTTCTCAAGTGTATACCAACAATCCATATCCATCAATATAAAAAAGAATACACCATGACCAAGTGGTATTTTTTCCAGATATGCAAGGTTAGTGTGATGCACTGTATCAATAAACTAAAAGACAAAAAAAAAAAAAAAAAGACCATTTCAATAAACACAGAAAAGGATGGGAAAACCTAGCATTTTACTCTTGATTTACAAAAAACAAAAACTGGGTGACAGAAGTAGAACTTCCTTAACTTAATAAAGAGTATAATAAAACCATAGTTAGCATCATCTGTAACACTGAAAAACTCAACTCCCAACCCCTAAGATAGGGAATAAATGAGAATATATGCCCTAACTACTTCTACTTAATATTGTACTGGAAGTACTAATGGAGGAAAAATAGCCAAGAAAAAAAAAATAAAAAGCATATAGATTGCAAGTTAAGAAATTAAAATATACTCATTTCCTATGACGTTTTCTGATATATAGAAATTCTAGGAATCCACTAAAAATATTTATTAGAACTAGTAAGGAATTTTAGTAGTTTGTAGGATAAAGGTTCAATAACCAATATCAATTGATATCTATACACTAGTAATGAACAATGAAATTGAAAAAAAAATCCTATCTATGATAGCATCAAAAAGAATACCAAGAAATATATTTAACAAAAGTATAGAGCTTGTATACTGGTAATTACAAAACTATAAAACATTTAGTTAAAATTAACTAAATAAGATACTAATAATTGGAAAGACATATCATGTTTATGGATTAGAAGTCTTCATATAGTTGATATAACATTGCACCTCCAGTTGATGTACAAATTCAACACAAAATTACTATAAAAATTCTACATCTGACTTTTTTGCAGAAATTGATTAGCTGATTCTGAATTTCAAGAAATAGAAGAGACCCAGGATATCTAAAATAATATTAAAAAGAAAAAAATTGGATTTCTCACATTTCTTGATTTCTAAACTACAAAGCTATAGTAATCAAGACACTGTGCTACTGACATAAACACAGTGATGTATATATCAATGGACTAAAATTGATGGCCCAGATATAAACCGTTACTTTTGTAAACAAATGATTTTTCAGCAGAGATGCCAAGTCAGTTAAATGGGGAAGTAATCATCTTTTTAACAGTGATGCTGAGACATTTGGATATCCACATGCTAAAATACTGAGTTGGAACCATATTTCACATCATATACAAAACTAACTCAAAATCGATTCTAGACTCAAATTTATTTTTATTTTTTAAAAAATATTTTATTTATTTATTCATGAGAGACATAGAGAGAGAGGGAGAGACACAGGCAGAGGGAGAAGCAGGCTCCATGCAGGGAGTCAGACGGGGGACTCAACCCCGGGTCTTCAGGATCATGCCCTGGGCCAAAGACAGGCGCTAAACTGCTGAACCATGCAGGGATCCCCTAGATCCAAATTTAACAGGAAAACTCCCAGAAGAAAAAAAAAAAGGAGTAAGCCAGAACCTTGGAATAAGCAATGCTTTCTTGTATATAACACCAAAATGTAAAGCAGACACACACAAAAATAGAGAATTTGAACCTCATCAAAATTAAAACTTTGCATTTCAAAGGAGGCTATCAGGAAAGTGATGATATAATCTACACAATGGAAGAAAAGATTTGCAAAATATGAACTTAATAAACTGAATACAGATTATATAAAGAGCTATTACAATTCAATAATAAAAAAGACAACCCAATTAAAAAACAGGTGAAGAATGTAAATAGATATCTCTCCAAAGAAGACATACAAATGGTCAATAAGCACATGAAAAGATGCTCATCTTTAGTCTTAAGGTAAATGCAAATGAAAACCACAAGATACCACTTCACACTCATTAGATCTTCCACAGAATAACTCAATATCATATAGATATTAATTAAACTAAAATTAATGTATGAGTTAATTTATTAATCTAGTTCTTAAATTCATATGGAGAGGAGTAAGTCAATACATATGAAGAAGATACAAAAGGCTAAGATGCCTTATTTTTGAGATATTAAAATAATTGTAAAGGGAGAGAAATTAAAATAGCATAAGATTGACAAAGCAGAGAAAAATGACCAAGAGAACACTGAAAAACATTCACACTTTTAGGTTTAATACCAACAACCAAACAGTCAAACAAACACTTAGCTTTTAGCAGATACCACATTGCAGTGCATTTAGAATTAAGTTGAAGCAGTAAAGGTGATCACCAATATGCTGTAATAGTAAACTGAATATATGTTGAACAACACACACACACACACAATCACATACATCTTTTCTTTCCTTCCCCTAGCTTCAGGCAACTATTAATTTACCTTCTATCTTTATATATTTGCCTTTTCTGTATGCTTAATATAAATGGAATCAGAATCTGGTTTTTTTTTTTGTGGCTGGCTTTCTTAGCTTAGCATAGGTTTTCAAAATTTATTCACATTTAGCAAATATTACTTCATTTTTATCAATTAAATGATATCCTGCTTTTTATTTACTCATTCATCAGTTGATGGATATTTGCGTTGTTTCTACATTTTGGCTATTATGAATAAATGGTATCAGGAATATTTGCATATAAGGTTTTGTGGGCATGTTTTCAGTCCTCTTGGCTAATACATACCAAGGGTTAAACTGCCATGTTCAACATTTTGAAGAACTTCCAAACTGCTTTTTTAAGCAACTGTACTATTTTATATAGCAATGCATAAGAGTTAGGATTTTGCCTTATCCTCACAAAACACAAAAATTGCTATTTCAATTATGGCTATCCTAGTGAATGTGAACAAGTATATTTTTGTGGGTTTAATTTGCATTTCTTTAATAATTAATGATATTGAGCATCTTTCATATGATTTGCCATTTCTATGTCTTTTTTTCCCAGAAATGTCTATTCAGATTATTTCCTTATTTGTTAAACTACATTGTCTTTTTTATTGTTGAGTTGAATGTCTTATGTATTCTGTATATGACCATTATTAAAAATATGGTTTGCAAATATATTCTCCCACTCCTTGAGCTGTCTTTTCACTTTCTTGGTGATTTTCTTTGAAGAACAAAATCTCCTTAAAGTTTTGAAATCCAAATTATTCCTTTTTCTCTTATCACTTGTGCTTTGAGTATCTTATCTAAGAAAACTTAGCCTAATCCATGGTCATTAAGATTTATGCCTATGCTTTCCTCTAAAAGCTTTATGGTTTTAGCTCTTACATTTAGATCTACAATACATTTGAAGTTAATTCTTGTGTTTGGGTGAGGTAGGGGTTCAAATTCATTCTTTTGTCTATGTACACTTGTTCAAGGACATTTATTGAAAATATTTACAGAGTATTTTGGATCATTACAGAATTCTGGGTGGGCAGTTATTTTCTTTTGGTGTTTAAGAAGTGTCTTTACTTCATCATCTGGCTTCTCTAATTGTTGACAAGAAATCTGACTCACACTTGCCTTTTCAAAGGCATTGTGTCTTTTTTCTCCCACTCTCTATGTTTTGTTTTCATCTTTTCATTTTTGGTAGTAGTTTTGCTATGATGTCTTTATGTGTTTTATCTTTAGACATTCTTCTTAAGATTCTTAGAGCATCTTGAATTTGTAGGATTAGCTTTCATTTTGAAAATTATTGGTTCTTAACTCTTTAAATATTGCTACTTTCCATTCTCTATTTTATCTTTTTAATGACTCTTTCCAAAATTAGGCAGGTTGACTGAGGTAGTGACCACTGAAATCAAATCAGGCAATTAAATGTGTCAGGGCTGATGTACAGTTTTATTCTGAATCTGCTCATTATCTTGGGTGTGACCCTTGCAAGCTACTGACTTGTCAATATTTGTCTTCACTATAAGTCTGCTTGAGATAAATGTTTACCTTCAGAAAATCTCAGAAAGCTTCCTAGCCTGCTAACATAGGCACTTTAAATCTTTTAGAAGACTAAGGATTTGTGGTGGTAAGCTTACTCCACCATTTGGTCTTTGATTATCTTGTGACTGCAGGGAAATTCATAATGCCTTTTTAATGTTTTTAATCTAATTAAACAAATTGCTGAGCAGCTTCAAAGCTCCCAAAAAGCCTCACGGAAATTTTTTTCTATGGTTTTGACAGTCCCCTTAAATTTCAAATGCTAAAATTTTCAATTTTTTTTTTCTAGTGGAAGATTTCTGCCTAATCCAAGCCTGACTTTCAGCTTTCAAAATCTCCAAATGTCTCTAGGAAAAAAATTGGCTAATAATAGTCCCCTAAAATACACAAACTTTCTCTTCTGTGGTAATTTAAACAATTAGCTATCTTTGGTTTCATTATAGTCTAATACTTTTTAAAATATCATCAGGGGACACCAGGTGGCTCAGGGGTTGAGTGTCTGCCTTTGGCTCAGGGCGTGATCCTGGGGTCCTGGGATCTAGTCCTACATTTGGGTCCCCACAGACAGCCTGTTTCTGCTTCTGCTTGTGTCTCTGCCTCCCTGTCTCTCATGAATAAATAAATAATTTTTAAAAGAATTTAAAAATACAGTATCATCAATACAATGCATCTTGGTTTTTCTAGTTATTTTCTCACAATTACATCTGTCGCTACTCGCTACATCCTATCCCTAAATTTAATATTGAATACAGATTTTATATTTAATGTAATTGCTAAATATTTAAATGTAAATAAGCTATCTTAGAATTTATCGTCCATTCTATTTTCTTTTTTTAACTTTGTTCTTGTCTTCTTTGGGGCTAATCAAGTATTGTTATTCTTTTTGGTTTTCTCCTTTATGAGAGAAATATTGTAGTTTCATATTATTTTATTATTATTCTTGTAGCTATCTTAAATTATAAAATGAATACTTGATTTATGAAAATTTTTCATTTTACTTTGTGCCACATTTTATTGGAATGATTGACTTTTGTTTCAGGATTTGTTTTTTTTCCTCAGTGAAACTATTTTTTTCTATTTTTATTCTTCTAGGGATTACCACATTTTTGATATATTAAGAACTCCATTTCATATTATTCTTTATGTTTTAAGAGATATGTTTATTAGTCAACAGTGAATTTTGCTAATTCCTATGATGATTATTTCTTCTGGCTAATTCTTCTATCCCCTGGTTTAGTCTCCCTTTTCTGTGACATCATTAACAACCAATTCTTATAGAAATAAATTTGGAAAGTAAATTATAGGAGTTCAAATGCATGCTATCACATACTTTTTTTGGGGGGGTGGATATCTACCGATTTAAGATTTGGTGAAATTTGCAATTCTATCATAGATGATAGATGATGATGAGGAGGAAAATAGATGATAGATGATAGATAGATGATAGATAGATAGATAGATAGATAGATAGATAGATAGATAGGTAGATGATAGATATCTGAGAAAGAGAGATGGGGAGATAGAAATATCTCTCTTCAAAATTTCCTTTGTGGTTCAAGTCACCCAGTTCTTTGGGAGAGCACTTTACCATAATATAAGTTTCTTTCCTTGTATCTTTGTGTCACCTTTCTTCAAACCAACAGTCATTCTATGTCATTGTATTTTTATTTTGGGTTAATAATCATTTTGCAACTCATTTTTACACAAAAACGAGAAGAGGCATTTACCTGTTACAATTGAGAAAAGATTGACCCACCTGGCTATCTATATGAATATCCTAAATAATTCCTCTGTCAATTGCTCTTGCCTTTTCTGATACAGACATGACATGCTGCTGCCATTGCTGCTGTCTCCATCTTTTTCAGCAAATGATTCTGTGTATATTTTGTACCATGATTTTCCTTTTTGTTTTCAACTTTGGTGCACATCATCTTTCAATGATTCCATAGTTACTGGATCTTCATGACCCCTTTTTGGGATTTTATAAGCTATCCTTGTGGTTCCCAGGTGTGAATTTGTGTAACTGGAAGTGTGTACCTGCATGTATGATTTAAATTGTATTCGTATGCCAACTTACATTTATGACCTTCTAATGCCCATAGCCATATATATTTATTTTATATTTACTAATAAAAATTGTGGATATGGAGTAAGAGAAGGAAGTGTAACTTATGTTCAGTCTGCTTTCTTCCTTCTTAAATGAAGATCCCATGGACTTTGAATCTTTCCCTTTATTATTTTGTGGAAATAATTCATAACTTTAATTCCAGACAACTTGTCTAATTTTTTTCTTACAGAGTATTCATTATATCTTTCTGTAATCCTTTAAAATATTTATACTAAAAATCACATTATTTTTTAAAATCACAATTATGTATCAACATCTTTTTTTTGCTTTCCAGAAAAATACATATATGAGAGATCAAATTATAATAAATACCTTGACCAAATACAGCTATACATTGTCGTAGCCCACTTATACAACTTCCATTCAGACAGACCCATTGATTCTCTCCACATGGATGCCCATTCTGAACAAAAAAGTTATCTTGACATGTTGCAGATGATCCATTGCAATATTCAGGGAGATCACATTCATCAGTGGAAATTCTACATATTTCTCCTTTTGCAGAATACTGATGGAGTGAAGTAAATGACATTGAATAAAGCAGAATGTAAACATATAAATATTATGAAAAAATGACTTTGTTCATGTAAGTAACATAGAAAATTTTAAAAAGCTCTTACTTGACAATTTTTACAACATGCACCAGTATCACAAATTGAGCCAACTTTTAGTGTACATGTGGCAGGATTACAGCATGTGTTTGAAACAGTTTCACAATCCTAAAAGGCAAATCAAATGCTCTGAAGTATCTTCCAATTTTACTTGTGTTAGAGACATATTTTTATGATGACAACATATTATATAATATACAGATAGATGTTTAAATAACATGTTGGCGAACAAAATATGAAGCTACTTAATCATTTACTTAACAGATATTAGTTACTACTCTATGCTATATTGTATATCCCTAGGTAGGTTTGACTATGTTGGTAGTAGGATTTTCTGAAACTCTGGAGTCCACGAAAGGCAAGACATCAAGCTCTCTGATAAAGAGAGCTGGGTAGATAGAGATAGTTAAATACAAGACAAAAATAAATAGAAGCTATAATTTATCGCTTTCATTATAGTGACTAGCTCCTAATCAAGTCTTATGAATCTACTGAGTCTTAACAAGTCTGTAACTTTTATGGGATGCTCAAAGTTTACTTTACATTTAATTCTCTGAAGATGAAGAGCTAGAAAATTATGTTTCTAAACAAACATGACTGAAAGTAACTCCTCTATATCACTCATCTATATTATTATGTCTTGATTAGTGCTATGATTCATTCAATATTCCCAGTAGTTGTCTTTTCAAAATTCAATTGTTATGCGTAATAAAAGCAACAGTTAAGAAGGAGAAGGCTGGAGAAACAATTCTTACATACAGTCACACACACACTTTTACTTTTTAAATTCCTAGGGATTTGGTATAGGGTTAATTGGACAAAAATCTCAATAAGTTACACAAAAATAAATCATGTATTTCACTAGTCTTAATATGAGTTATAGCATAATACTTATTAAAGCAAACTAAATTTGCTGTATTTTCCAGAACTAATCTGTCTAATCAAATCATTGTATTGCCATCTATATGGGATTCCAGAAAGTAAAGTTATATCACAGGGGCTGTCTCAATTATATGATAATTAATAGAGCTATAATACACAGCTGTCAATTTTTACTAGAAATTTTCAGAGTTTCCATTCAGACCCAAAGAAAAGACAAGTGGGTACTGGGAAATAGTTTCTTAAAAACACATCACCCAACAAGGTATGTAAAGCTCACTTTCATATTGGGGAGGGTGCACATGAGTGACTTAAGCTACTGCTGTAGGGAACACTGAACTCCTTTCTTGTCTTGATTTTTTCACCTCCATATGCCCATTATGAGTCTCATGAACTCTTTCCTTCATTACATTCCTTTTATCTCAACTCTTCCCACCTTCCTTCAATTTATCTAAGACCTATGTGGTTTAGAAACATGTTTTTTTTTTTTTTTTAAGATTTATTTAATTGTGATAGAGAGAGAGAGAGAGAGGCACAGGAGGAGGGAGAAGCAGGCTCCATGCCGGAACCCGACGCGGGACTCCATCCCGGGACTCCAGGATGGCGCCCTGGGCCAAAGGCAGGCATTAAACCACTGAGCCACCAAGCAATCCCCAGAAACATGGTTTTATTAATTATATATGGTCCAATATTTTTTACTTAAATATTGACCTGTATTAAAATACTCAAAGCCTCAAGTATGCCTCATTTTCTTGTTGAATTGTGAAAACTTTGTATCTATTTTTCTGAATGCCAGAAGATCCTAGGTTAGGAAGAAATATGGGAGTACCTTATTTTATTGTGCTTGACTTCATTGCACTTTACCGATATTACATTTTTTTTAATTGAAGATTTGATTTGATTTGATTTTGATTTTGATTCTATCAGTGTCATTTTCCCAACAGTCTGTGTGTCACATTTTGGTAATTCTTGAAATATTTCAAACTTTTTCAGTATTATTATATTTGTTATGATGATCTGTTTTCAGTGATTTTTGATGTTACTATTGCAATTTTGGGTAGTGTCATGAACCATGCCCATATAAGACAATAAACTTAATTGTGTATTCTCTTGACTATTTCACTGATGAGCTGCTCCTCTTTCTCCCTCTTCTCCGGCTTCCTATTCCCTGAGACACAACATTGAAATTAGGCCAATTAATAACCCTGTAAAAGGAGTCGTCTCGTATTTCTCACTTTAAGTCAAAAGCTAGAAATGATTCAGCTTAATGAGGAAGGCATATTGAAAGCTGAGATAGGCCAAATCCAGGACTCTTACACCAAAAAATTAGCCAAGTTTTGAATGCAAAGGAAGAGTTCTTAAAGGAAATTAAAACTGCTGTCTCAGGGACACTTGAATGATAAGAAAGCAAAGTGGCCTTATTGCTAATATGGAGAAAGTTTTAGTGGTCTGGATAGAATATCAAATCAACCATAACACTTCCTTAAGCAAAAACTTCATCTACAGTAAGACCCTAATTCTCTTCAATTCTGTGAAGGCTGAGAGAGGTGAGGAGGCTGCAGAAGACTCTGAAGCTGGCAGAGGTTGGTTCATGAGGTTTAAGGAAAGAAGCTATGTACATCACATAAAAGTGCCAAGTTAAGTAGAAAGTGTTGATATAGAAGCTGTAACAAGTCATCTAGAAGATTGACTAAGATAATGAAGATGACTATACTATGCAACAGGTTTTCAGTGGAGATAAAACAGGCTTCCATTGAAAGATGTCATCTAGGACTTTCATAGTAGGACAGAGAAGGTAATGCTTAACTTCAAAGCTTCAAAGCACAGGCTGACTCTCTTGGAAGCTAATGCAGCTGGTGACTTTTAGTTGAAGCCAATACTAATTTACTATTTCAAAAATTCTAAGGCCCTTAAATTTTATGTTAAATCTACTCTCTCTGTGCCCTTTAAATGAAACAACAAAGTCTGAATGACAGCACAGCTGTTTACAACAAGGTTTAGTGAATATTTTATGACCACTGTTGAGACACGCTTCTCAGAATAAAAGAAGTCTTTCAAAATATTACTACTGATTGACAATACATCTGGTCATCCCAAAGTTCTGATGGAGATGTACAATGAGATTAATGTTCCTATGATTGCTAACACAACATCCATTCTGCAGAACACTGATCAAGGAGTAACTTCAATTTACATTTCATAAAGTTACAATTACAATACATAGTGATTTCTCTAATGGATCTGAGCAAAGTTGAAAACTTTATGGATAGGACTCACTGTACTGGGTGCCATGAAAAGCATTCAGAAAGCATTAACATAAGTTTTGAATAAATTGATTCCAACCCTCATGAAAAACTTGAGGGGGTCAAGACTTCAGTGGAAGAAGTAACTATAGGTGTGGTGGGAATAGCAAGAAAACTAGAATTGAAAGTGAAGCCTGGACTGAATTACTGAAACCTCATGATAAAACTTTGACAAGGAGATGCTTCTTCTAATAGATAAGCAAAGAAAGTCATTTCTTGAGATGGAATCTACTCCTGCTGTGAAGATTGATGAAATGACAACGAAAGATATAGAATATCATATAAATTTAGTTGATTAAACAGCAGCAGGGCTCGGGAAGATTGACTCCGATTTGAAACAATTCTACTGTGAGTAAAACATCGTCAAATGCCATCACATGCTTACAGGGGAGCTGTTCATGAAAGAGTCAATCAATGCAGGAAACTTCATTGTTGTATTATTTTAGAAACTGCCAAAACCACTCCAAATTTCAGCAACCACCATCCTGATCAGTCAGCAGCCATCAACATTAAGACAAGATTATGACTTGCTGAAAGCTCAGATTATAATTAACATTTAAAAAAAATGTATTAGCAAATGTATTTAGCAAAAAAATTATTTAACTATTTACCTTGTTTTTTAAACATAATTCTATTCCACACTTAATTGACTATTTTTATAGTCAATTTTATTACATATAAACATAACTTTTATATGCACCAGGAGATCAAAAAATTTTTGTGTATTCACTTTATTGTGGTGGCCTAGAACCAAAGGTATGCCTGTATGAAGGAAGACAACACTCAAGAGGGAAAGTAAAATCTCAGACAACTCAGTTATATAATTAGTGACCTTGAAAATCACCTGTATGAATAACCTACAAACCACTGAATCCATATAATGATATACAAGTGCACTCGACATTTTAATATAAAAGTGAGTTTGATGTATTAGGGAAAATGGCAGCATAATACTATAAAAATTTATTTACAACTTTTCATGTAATTCTGTTATATATTCTTCCAAATTAGTACTAACCTCTGCACTTCCACAGTCACATTGTTCTCCTTGTTCCACTTGTCCATTACCACAAACTGCAACTTTGTATGATGGATCTAAGTGTGGCTGATTTTGAAGACATTGGGACTTTGGCTTTGAAATAAACTGTGCAAAATCCTCCATGCTGCAGTTACTAAAGATCTTCACACCACTGGAATGACTAAACATACATCAAATTTCAATTTTTTATGTAAGTTGTTGCTTCATAAATTGCCTAGACTTGGAATAAAGCTACTTAATAGCATTCCACAAGAGTCAAAATGCTCAATTTTGTTAGTGTCAAGCTTTCAAAATCTGTACAAGGGAAGTCAAATGTGCAAGAATTTATATTAAATAATTTTAGTTAGGATTAAAATTTTATTGGTTCTTATATTACACTCACTCATGACATTATTTTCTCTTATAGCTCCTATCTCACAAAGTACTCCACCTTCATTTGTTGCTTCTTTTTTCTTTTCATGATTCCTATATATATAATACCCTGTATTAACAAAAGAGATTGGGCTTTTTGCTGCTTTATCTATATTTAATTATAGATAATATTATCAGTACTGCATTTTGAGTAACATCTATACCTGACAGCTCAGAGAGTTGTATCTCTAACTCAAACATATCGCCTAAACTCAGGAGTCCAGTATCCAATTCTTTATTCAGAGATAACATTTATAAGCACACATTTAAAATATCAACCCTTACTATTCTTATCCTTTTAGTGACATTTATTTTTAAAATATTTATTAACAATCAAAATTTTATTATTTGCTCATTATCATCTCCTACTTTTTTAGCTTCAGGAAAAAGGCATTCCCACTCTTGTTCTTTAGCCAGAGTAAAAGCGCTCTCTCTCTCTCTCTCTCTCTCTCTCTATATATATATATATATATATATATATATATATATCTTTAAAAATGAATTCATGGTGGAAACCTTCTGTTGAAAATAGTACATTCTTTGGTTGCTTTTCTATTATGATTTTTATTATGCTGAGTAGCATTAACATGTGAAAAGATTATATTCATAAAGGTTTATAATTTGATGACAGATATAGCTAATGTGAATTTTTGAATATTAAGGCAATAGACTCAAATCACAGTTCTTTGACTTAGCACAGGGAAATGTTATTTACATAGAATCATGAACAAATTAGGGTGTTTTGAATGAATTGCAATTTTGTTTAGAGGTCATATCCTGGTTGAACATACACTTCAGTTATGACCACAAATAATTTATTATTACATTGCCAGTAATTCAGATGATTTCCATTTATATACCAAAACACATAAAACATTATATTACTAAAAATTAGGCAATGCAAAATATTTTACTATGTGTGAACTGGTTTATAAGATATAAACTTTCTAGTAGTAAAATTAATGCTGTTATAAGAAAGAAAATATCAATAATTATATCCAACTAGAGAAATTTTTTGCAGCTTGAATCTTTGCAAACATTCGTTGGATGTTCCCATTCTCCATTCTCTCATTTTTCCTTGATAATAGAGCTGATTTTCAGTTGAATACAGGACTTACAATCAGTTTATTTAGATTATCTTGACCTTATATCTGATCTATTTTGGAGAATTTCCAAATGCATGGAGAAGAATATGTATCCTGCTATAGTTGAGTTTGTTTTATGCTTTGCCTCCTTTCTCCCCTATGTTCATGTCTTATTTCTTAAATTCCATGTATAAGTGAAATTAGGTTTTTGACTTCCTCTGACTTATTTCTTTCAGCATAATACACTCTACCTGCATCCACATCTTTGCAAGTGGCAAGATTTCATTCTTTTTGATGGCTGATTAGTATTGCTATATATATATATATAGCAATATATATATATATTGGAAAGAACCCAAATGTTCATCAACTGATGGATTATTATTAGAGAGAATGTGTTATTATCAACTTTGCTGCTGTAGGCAGTGGGGTTGATTTTCTAAAACATAGACAAGCAGAAAATGGCTGTGAGAAATGTCCTTCAGAAAGACAAGGGGCTGGCTCTAGTCACTGACTGGATGATGGTTTCCTAAATCCTATATTTAATCCTAATTCTATAAAATCTAACCATCATACTCTAAAAATAATTATGACTACAACAAATTCACTAGATCTTTAAGGCATGACAAGGATACTGCAAAAAAGCCTTCACTAGTAACAGAAAAAGCTGAATAACAGCTCCTCTGAAACCAGGAGATGCCAATACTTTTGGTTGAGTGAGGTCAAAATGAAAGAGATTGATGCAGACAAGACCAAACTAATAAATCATTCTTGTATAGGGATCACGAGCCTGAATTTGGCTTATCAAATCATGGATTAGATTATAAATTCAGGCATATAGTAATAAATGTAGAATTAGATCACATATGATAAAGCAAGTGTGACATCAGAATACAAGTGACAGGGCAGCCCCGGTGGCGCAGTGGTTTATCGCCGCCTGCAGCCCAGGGTGTGATTCTGGAGACTCGAGATCGGGTCCCACGTCGGACTTCCTGCATGGAGCCTGCTTCTCCCTCTGCCTGTGTCTCTGCCTCTCTCTCCCTCTCTCTCTCTGAATAAATAAATCTTAAAAAAAAAAAAAAAAGAATACAAGTGACAGTGAGGTAGACAATCAGCTTGGGCATTGGAATGGATCCAATGACTTGGACATTGTTGGATAAAGCTTATATTTGACCATAATTAATTATTTTAGCAGCCTAGACTCTTTAAACTAAATATACCAAACTTATTTTTATATAAACTATGTATATAAAGCATATAAAAGTAAAGCATCTTACATCGCTTCTGGGTTCATTATGCAGACAGCTCCTGAGCACTGGCATTTGTTAATATCATCATAAGCTATTCCCATACTAAGGCTCAGTAATTGGGCTAAAATAACTGCAAGCGATTCCAGACTTATGGTTCTGGGGTGCTGGCAAAAAAGAACACACATGCACACACTCACATTCAGGAAGATAATTCATTTGCCTGGACGTTAATGTAATTATTAAAGATAGTCACTCAATAAAATTGAATAGAGTCATCTAATGTATTAAACACAGGTATGCCATCCATATTGGTCTAACATGATACAGGTACTATTATCAATACAAGAAAAATATAAAAAGTGACATCTGAAATTTTACCAAAATGTAAATACATGGTTCACTTGGCATCAGGGCAAGAAAAATATTACCCCAATAACTTTTAATTATATATACAAAAGTTATATTTGTATTCACAAAAGAATATCTTTAGACATAATACATATTGATCAAATTAACAGATTATGTTCATCTATAATTTAATTATAATTAAATTATATTTATATTATATATTATAATAAATTAATTATGTGAATCTTCCATACATTTAAAAAAATCAAAAATTAACCCATTGAGTTAGGCTAAATAATGACCAAAAATAAGAATGCTGACTTGGCACAGTTGCTTAAACTTTATTTTCAAAACTAAAATATCTTTATAATTTTGTTTGCAAATATAAAATACTTATTATCGTGCACTTGGGACATACTAAAACATACACAGTCTAAGAAAAATCCCAAACCCACACTATCACTTTTTAGTATATCCATACTTATCACTATTAGTATATATCTAATAGCATTTTGTCGAATATACTTCAAGAATGGTTTCTGGGAATACATTTGGGTATCTTATGTTTGTCTCTCTATATCAGCTTTGCAGCATTTTCCACCCTGCTCTCTAGCCCAGAAGGTGACACCAACAGATTAGGTTAAAGGGTTCCTTTACCCTCTGCTTTTACCTTGATTTGGTCTAAAGAGAGGAACAGGCTGAGAGCAAAGTATTTATTACCACCACTGCCAGCATGCCTATAATTGTCTGAAATATTGAGTGGAAGCCTCTGTCTGTGACCGTAGTAAAATGACATTGTCCTTTCCTTCAAGTCTGGGTGACATTTTTTTATTACTATCCTTACAAGCATGGCAAAGTTCTTATGTCTTGCATACCCATTGACAAATGGTCCCTTTATCAAATTATCACAGTTTAATATACCACCCATCTCAGAGAGAGAGAGAGAGAGAGAGAGGAAGAATGCTAAAGAAATTGAAGGATTCTGAGGATTCGGCTAAATTTCAAGAATTTAAATAATAAGATATTATATAATAATATAACAAATAATAGCATATTATTACTATAGTTACAGATTTGCTTGTTTGCAGGATAATGTGGAAAAGGTATAGCAATTATTCAATGTATCCTTACAAAATCATTTCTTTTTTTAAAAAACATTTTATTTATTTATTCATGAGAGACACACAGAGAGAGGCAGAGACACAGGCAGATAGAGAAGCAGGCTCGATGCAGGAAGCTGAGCCACCCAGGCATCCTTTAACAATCATTTCTTATTCTGTATCTGTCCTGTTCCCTGTTATCATTTATAGCTCAATAAAATGGAAAAAAATGATATTCAGAAATTTCAATTTAGTTATTTGTGTAAAAGTAGTTTCCTTCTCTCTCTCAATGTATAAACAAATCTTTAAAAAAAAAGTAGTTTCTTATCCCCACTCCCCATTAACTGCTTATCTTCTATCTTCTTACTACGACATGTATTTTGACCTTTCCTTTCATAGTATGATGGGATCCGATACATGGTTTAGTTTTTGAGATGACCTTCCTTTACACTCTCATTATGACAATCTCACATTGAACTTCTACTAATCAGCTCAGGCCGCTATTACAAAATACTACAGATTGGAGTGGTTTAAATAACAAATTTATTTCCTCATAGTTCTGAAGATCAAAAGTCCAAGATCGAACTACCAGCAGGGTTAGTCACTGGTGAGATCTCTCTTCTATGGCTACCTTTTTGCTGTGTTCTCTCACGTGGATTTTCCTCTATGTACGTGCAGATAGGTATTTCTGGTGTCTGTTCCTGTTTTTGTAAGAACACCAGGTCTATTGAATTAGAGATCCACTCTTATGATCTCCTTTAATCTTAATTATCTCCATAAAGGGCAGCCCAGATGGCTCATTAGCGCCGCCTTCAGCCCAGGGCCTAATCCTGGAGACCCAGAATCGAGTCCCACCTCAGGCTTCTCCCTCTGCCTGTGTCTCTGCCTCTCTCTCTCTCTTTCTCTCTCTCTCTTTCTCTCTCTGTGTCTCTCATGAATAAATAAATAAAATCTTAAAAAAATATATATTTCCATAAAGGTTAAATCTCCAAATACAGTCACATGGGGCTTAGGGCTTCAATATATGAATTTTAGGGGGCTCGATTTAGTACATAACAGACCAATATGAAAAACTTGTAAAAGGTAAGGACTAGAGTATTAGAATCTCCTACAAAATATGTTTATGATTACTTCCATTTTGAAAATAAAATAATAGAAAAAGTAAAAAGTAAAATTAAACATTGGATTTTTAAAAAATATTTTAGGAAAAATATTGCAACTAAGCAGACAAGTTTCTTTTTGCAAATAATACTTGCTTAGGACAGTAGTTGTAAAATAACAACAGTAACTGACATTTATTAAGGCTTCTTATGTGTCAATCACTAGAATGAAAAAAAATATGCAGATGAGTATTGATTGAGCAACATGTGATTACTTACCATAGTATGCCTGCCACTTATGCTTATAAAATCTTTTAGTCTCTAATTTAAGGTCAGATTCTATATATGCCTTTCAGACAAAGCTTGCCAATATTGTTCAAGTCTTCTAAATTTGGTCTGAAAAATTAATTATCCAAGTATGATTTATTTGGGCTAGTAACTCTTTCAGTGTTTGCTTTGTGTTTTTTGTAGGTATTTAGTTAGGTACATATGATTTCAAGTTTATTATATAAGGCTGGTAAAATTTTGTTTAATTCGAACTAGTGAATCACTTAAAATTCATAGTTTACTTGAAGAACATTTTGCTGATTTACATTAACACTGATACATTAATTTTCCTTTGGCACTATATTCTGCATTTTTGTACTCTTCAGGGTTAAAATTTCTGGCATTATATATGGTTTTGAAACATAAAAGAGAAAACAATCTGATAACTTTTTTATTTTTAATAGTTGAAATTAAAATATTTTTAGCCACTTCTGGTTATTGCCTTTTCAAAATTGATAAAATTTTGTGTAATGGTTTCACACAAATCTTATGCCTTGATGCAGTTTTATGTACATGTACACATATATATAGAATACTTATTTAACATATATACACATTCACATACAATTTATACATATTATATGTACATACACATATACATACATATTTGAATTGTGTTTATATGTCACATACCTGCATATGTAGTACACTGTAGAAGATATAGAATGTTTTTATTACTCAGAAAGCTTTCTTCAGCAAGTTTCCAGGCATGATCTCTCCACGAAATGTTTCTGTTCTGATTTTTAACAATATGGCATATCTTTAGCTATGCTTTAGCTTCATAAAAATGGCACCAAGAAATAAATAGCCTTTGTTTCTGTCTTCTTTTTCTCAACTTACAGTTTTTGAGATTCATCAATATTGAGTGCACCAATAGTTCTTTTATTGCTTACATTATATGAATATACCACATGTATATCCATTTCATGGATAAGAGGACTCAGTATTGTTAAAATGTCAATCTCCCTCAAATTGACCGAAGGATTCAGTTCAAAAACCAATCAAATTCCAAGCTTTTTTTGTTGGAATTGACAAGCTGATTTTAAAACAGAAATACCTAAATTAGTCTGAAGTAGTAGGGCTTATACTACCATTATGGATGATATACTATAAAACTATAGTTATCAAGACAATGTGATGTTAGCAGGAAGAATAAAAAGACCAATGATACAAAAGAATACATAAAAAGAATATATATATATGATGATTTGATTTATATAATAAAGGCACCACTGTAATTCTGTGAAAGAAAAATAACCTGTTTACTAAGTGTCATGAAATGATTGCTTGCCTACTGTGAATAAATAATCCTGACCCCTAACTCACAGCAAACAAGTTATTTGAATGTGATTTATATAGATCTGTAATTGAAAGGCAAAAATAAGTTTGTATTAGAAAATATAAATGATTAGCAAAAATTCTTTGAAGGTGTTCCTTTTTATATCTAGTTTAACAGTTTTCTCTCTTTTTTGTCATAAATGGGTTCTTTTTAAAAATTTTTATTTAAATTCAATTAACCAACATATTGAACACTACATCTGACACGAATGATGATATCATAAATGAGTTCTAACTTTACTAAATGTTTTTTTCTGCACCTATTATTTATTTTGGTATGATAGATCATGATTGATTTTCAAATATAAAATTAACCTTGCAAAAAAAAAATAAAAAAATAAAAAAATAAAAAAATAAAAAAATAAAATTAACCTTGCATTCCTAGAATAATTCCAACTTGGGCCATGTGTTAATCTGACAGATTGCAGACATAGTTGACCTAAATCTCAGTTCATAACACAAGTGAAGAAACAGGCCCCTCTTTTAATTTTCTCTAAAAGAATGTGTTATACATTGGTACTAGAACTTTTCAGGATTTCCTGAAGGAGGCCATATCAACCTCAAGTTTCTGTGTATTTTCATTTTTTAGTTTTATAAGATTCAATTACTCAATAGTTCAATGTTGATTCAGATTTTCTTTCCTATTGACTTGATAAATTTTTATTATTCAGGAAATTTGTTAATTTCATCCAGATTTATTGCCATCTCTTACTTAAGAACAGATGCCTTGTTTTATTTTTGATATGTCTCAGATCTGTGTTGATGGTGTCCCTTTTTTGTCAATGATGTTTTGATAATTCATTTGCTCTTTATGAGATAGCCTACTAATTTTGCTTGGAATTTATCAATTTTATTTATCTTCTCGAACAAATTGCTTTTGTACTTGATGATCTCCATGATATACATGTTTTGTATTTTTCACTGATAATCAATATTATTTTTATTACTTCCTCCTTTCTATACAGTATTTCAGTTTAACTTACAACTACATGTTTTTGAAATTGGATTTAGATCATCTATATTTAAGCTACCTTTATTTTAATTTGTATAACTAAAGCTACAATGTTCTCTGTTCTTTTTTTTTTATTTTTTCTGGCATCCCAGGAGTTTAAGTATGCTGTATTTTTGGAATCATTTAACTTAAAATGAGTTCTAATTTCTCATGTTTTATTTGCAAACCCTTAGAAGTTTTATGTGATGCTTCTATTATTTAGTTCTAATTTTAATCCATGGTGGTCAGAAAATTTTCTCTGTAAGATTTCTCTCATTGATGCTGTTTATTTATCACTGTTTTATTTATTTTGGTAAATTAAGAAAAAAGCAAGGGAAGAGAAGAAATCTTATAGATAAACATACCTGATAGATATGTTTATTCCCTTGTTTGAAGTGATGATATTATGGATTTATGCCTATAATAAAATTAAAGTGTATACATTAAATATGAATAAATTGTTATGTTTAATGCAGTTAAAAATAAAGTATTATTCTGCTGCTCTTTGGTATAAAGCTTTTAAATATGTTTCAACAAAATGGAAAATAGGGCATTTCTGAGTTAGATTTTTTTCTCATTCTCAAATATTACCATGGATGTCTTTTCTTCTTTTATTCTTTCACATTTGCTTTATGTATTTTGAAGCAGTGTAACTAGGTACATGAAACATAATGATTGCTATGTCTTTTCAATTCCTTTATCATTTAGTATTCCCATTTCTTGTTTTTTTGTTTGTTTGTTTCTTTTTTAGATTTAATTATTCATTCTTGAGAAACACACAGAGAGAGAGAGAGAGAGAGGCAGAGAGGCAAAGACATAAGCAGAGGGAGAAGCAGGCTCCATGCAGGGAGTCCAATGTAGGACTTGACTCAGGATGCCCTGAGCCAAAGGCAGAGGCTCAACTGCTGAACCACCCAGGCATCCCAATATTCCTATTTCTTGTAACACATCTTTCCTTAAAGTCTACTGCTATGGATTGAATTGTGTCCTCTGCAAAATAGGCTGAAGCCCTAGCCCCCAGTGTGACTAATGTGACTGTATTTGGAGACGGGGTATTTAGGAAGTAATTAAGGTTAAATACAGGCATCTCATAAAACTGTGGGCTTAAAAAGAAGATCTCTTTCTCTTCTTTTTCTCTCTCCTTCCCCACTTCTCCCCACTATATAAAAACACAAGAGAAGATGGATGCCTGTAAGCAAGAAAGAGAGAGAGCTGTCACCAGAACCTGACCATGTTGGCACCCTTATCTCAGACTTCCAGCCTCTAGAACTATAAGAAAATAAACTTGTGCTGTTTAATCTACCCACTCTATGTTATTTGGTTATGGCAGCACAACCTAATTAAAACATCTATTTTATTTTCTATTAACATCTCAAGAAAAATTGCTTTTGTTTAGTATTTACATTGTATAAATTTTCAATGTATAGATTCCATTTTCAGAAAAATGGAGCAAACAAACACCAGTTTATCTCTCCCATTGAACCCATCTATAAAACTGGACAGAATGAAGAGACAGCTCTTCCACAAGTCTGAAAGTATCAGCATTCAAAGGGGGAAGAATACCCTAACCCAAAGTACCAGTGAATTGGTCTCTTCTGGCCTAAAAGCCATGTAGTGTGAATTTGGAAGTGAGCACTATATTGCAAATGGAGAACCAGGAGAAAAATCTAGAATTCTAAACTGAAAAGTGGGAAAGGAAACTTGAATCTCAGGGAAAGTGGGGATGTCCTGTGTATTTCTTTTTTTCCTTTTCCTTCTGTTCTTTCATGTCCCATCTATCAGATGATTCTTCAGGGACTGTAGCAGCACCGAAGTGGACAAAATGGGGGAAATTACAGAGCCAAAATTCTGAATCTGAAGGAAGAGCACTTTTCCCTTCTTTTAGTGGAGCTTTGGGTTCAAGAATTTGGGACGAAATAAGGTAGTCCTGTTTTGTCATACTCTGTTCTCTACTGCTTGGCCTCCGGAGGTGATACAATCACAGAAATGGAAAGATTCTGGACAAAAGACTAAAAAAGGCAACCACAAATAAGTGAAACATACTAGGATGATAGAGAGGTGTGAATTGAGGAAATCAATCCCACAAAGCTATCGTCTATCTATTTACCATCCATCTATCATAATCATCTCTATCCTGTAACCCTCTCTTAATATTTAAGTCTATATTTTTTAAAATTTATGTATAAACCATTGTATTAATCTGGGCTTGCTAGAGAAATAGAACCAATAGCACAGTGAGAGAGAGTCGGAGAGAAAGACATGTATTATAAGGAATTGGCTCATGTGATTATGGAGGCTGACAAGTACAAAACTGGGAGAGTGGGCCAGCAGCCTGGAGACCCAGGACAACTAATAATGCTATTCCAGTTTGAAGGCCAGCAGGCTGAACACCCAAGGAAGATGATGGTGCAGATGAAATCTGAAGGCAATCTGCTGACGAATTCTCTCTTGCTTGTGCCGGATGATCCTTTTGTTCTATTTCAGCCTTCAAATGATTGGATTAGGCCCACCCACATTAAGGGAGATAACGTGTTTTACTTAAATTTCACCAATTTAAATATTAAATATTAAACTCTCCAAGTCAACATGCAAAATTAATCATCACAAGCATCATTCTAACATTTCAAATTCAGGTTCAAAATTAAACTCCTCTTTTACCCTTCCACTTCCCTTATGCCTCTGGCCCTGTTCCTCTGTCTAGTTTTTTCAAGACAAATCTGAGGCATAATCACTTATTTTTCTATCCTACAGGTTATGTATTCCAATAAGGTGGTAAGCCCTTTATGTTCTATTTTCATAGTATTTACTGAACAAAATCTACTCACAAATCCAAGAATAAAACACTAGCTTATATCATTCATCTGCAATTATCTCCTATCTGGTCTCCTTGTTTTAGAAACTTACCACTCAACAATTATTTTTCCATAAGGCTACTAGAAGAATATTTCACATTGGCTTAAAAACCTCCAGTGCCTTTTTATTGCAAGTTGAATAAAATTCAAAACTATTTACCAAGATCTATAAGGCCCCATATAATTAGACTCTTGTTGACTTCAACAATCTTAATATTTTTTCAGCCATCTTGTTCATGACATTCATGTCCATCTGAAAGCCTTTGAATTTAATGATCTTTCTTGTAGTCTCTGACTTCTTAGACCTTGCCATAACTGCCTCTGTTTCATCCTTCATCCTTCCCTCTTAAATATTTTCTCCTTAAGGTTTTTCTCTGATCACCCTAGCTTAAATAGTCCCCTCCTCATCCCACCGTTTATATCACCCTAATGTATGTTCTTATTAGCAAATGCCATTAACTAAATATTATGACATTACTTTCAGTTAAATGATGTCAACAGATTTTCCAAGTAGAAATGATCCTACATTCTTTGGATAAAATCACCTTGGTCATGGTCTATTATCTTATAAATTGTTAGGTTCAGTTGGTTAGTATTTTTGATTTATGTTTCTACTTCTCTTCATGTTTGTGGATAAATGAGCTCTAATTTCATCTTGTGTAACATCCTTTTTGGGTATTAATATTATTATGGTAATTCTGGCTTCCAAATTTGTATTTTTATTTTTCTATTCTCCATAAATACCTAAGATTGAAATAATCAGTTCCCTCAAAATTGTGTAGAATGCCTAAAAACATTGTTTTATTTTCCTTATGAGATTTTTAAAATAATTGATTCCTTTAATAATTTGGTTATTCTGAATTTCTAGTTCTTCTTGTGTAAGTTTTAGGAAGTGATAGATTCCTATTAAAAATGTATTTTTCTACATTTGCAAATTTGTTATAATACCTACTATCTTCCTAATGTTATCTACATCTGCAGTATTCCCCTTTATTTTTATAATTTTATTAATATATGTCTACTCTATTTTATAAAAATTAGTTTTGACAGAAGTATGCTTGTTTTTAGTTTTTTTTTGAGACAATATTCCTTTCAAATATTTCTATTCTACCTATAATGTCTTGCATTGATTTCTGCTTTTATCTTCATTATTTCTTGCCATTTATATGTCTTAAATGTTATCTTGTTTCCATCTTTTCACATATTTTATATTAGATAATTAGCTCATAGTTTTCAGCTTTATTATCTGCAAAGTTCATCAGATACTAATTTCCTGGACTATTCTTCCTTTACTCCTTCACTCCTAAAGTTTTAGTATCAATTATTTTAGCATCAACAATGCTTTTGATTTAAAGTTTCTTATGAATATGAGATTTTAATTTTATTAATTATTTTTGTTTATTGTATAGCTGGAATTGCCTTGACAACTTGTCCAAAAATCATTTGATTATATATGTGTGGGTCTATTTTTAGATTTCTATATTGTTACATTGATCGGTTTAATTACACTGCAATATCTTAATTACTGTGTTTTTTGGAAGTTTTTATCTTCCACTTTTCCTCAATTTTCAAACTTGTTTTATCTATTTTCTTAATATTTGTATATAAATTTTTTGTTATCAGCTTGTCAATTTTTTCCAAAAAAAAAAAAAAAAAGCCTGCTGAGATTTTGATTAGGACTGCATTATTATCACCATAATATTGCAAAGGACAATTTAATTTCATATGAGAAAGACAACAATTTAATAAATTTTTTATAAGAAACAGAGATAGGATTAAAAAATAAAATACCTTTTAAAAAGCTTAGAAAATTAGAAATGAAACTGAGCCTCCATATTATGTTACAAAGTGTCTATAATCATCTAGGATTATTAAATCTGAGATTTTTGAGGTCCTAGCCAATTCGATAGGAGAAGAAAGAAAAGATATAAGTATTAGAAAGGAAAAAAAGAATGAAATTGTTCTTATTCACATATGACAAAATTGGACACGAAAATGTTTAAATCTAATACTACTTTAGGTAAACATAGAAATATACAGGTCAGTGTACAATATTTGTTTTTCAACATAACAGAAACACATTATATTTAAAATATAATATTGTCAAAATCAAACCAAATATATGCAAAACATCTACATAGAAAGCTACTGTGAAGTTTATGCCTATTTGCTATGATATATATATATATATATTTTTTAAAGAACTGGTGAGTTATTGACTTCTCTGAAGGTTCTTTTTTATTTTTTTATTTTTTATTTATGATAGGCACACAGTGAGAGAGAGAGAGGCAGAGACATAGGCAGAGGGAGAAGCAGGCTCCATGCACCGGGAGCCCGACGTGGGATTCGATCCCGGGTCTCCAGGATCGTGCCCTGGGCCAAAGGCAGGCGCCAAACCGCTGCGCCACCCAGGGATCCCGGTTCTTTTTTTAAATATAAAGATTTTATTTATTTATTCATAAGAGCCACACAGACAGAGAGAGAGGCAGAGAGAGGAGCGGGCTCCTCGCAGGGAGCCCAATGTGGGACTCGATACCAGATTCTGGGATCACGCCCTGAGCTAAAGGCAGACACTAAACTGCTGAGCCACCCAGGTGTCCCTGAAGGTTCTTTTTTTTTAAAGGATTTTATTTATTTATTATTGAGAGACACGCACAGAGAGGCAGAGACATAGGCAGAGGGAGACACAGACTCCGTGCAGGGAGCCTGATGTGGAACTCAATCCCGGGACTCCAGGATCACACCCTGAGCCAAAGGCAGATGCTCAACCACTGAGCCACCCAGGCGTCCCAATATATTTTACTATCAATTCTATTTGCTCATACTTGCTTGTTTCTTATTTAAATAGAATATATTTTAACTTTTTATGTTCACTTTCACTTAGTCCTAGTAATGTATCTCTTGTAAAGAACTAAACATTTGAACTTGAAAAAAAACTTTAAATTCATCAGAGATTTTATCACTTAGTTGGTGAGCTTAATTCATTTACATTCACATAATTACTGTTATATTAAAATATATTAAACCATTTTATTTGATATTTTCAATTCACTTTATTTTATATTATTATCTTTCTTCTTCCTTAGCTATAATTTTCATTTATTTCATTAGATTATTACATGATATAGTTTTGTTCTTACTATCCATTCTTAAGATCAAAGTTCATCTCATATGCCCATACTTCTTTTTTTTATAATTTATTATTTTATTTATTTATTTTTTTAAAAGATTTTATTTATTCATTCATGAGAGACGCAGAGAGAGAGAGAGAGGCAGAGGCACAGGCAGAAGGAGAAGCAGGCTCCTTGCAGGGAGCTTGATGTGGGACTCAATCCCGGGACTCCAGGATCACACCCTGGGCCAAAGGCAGGCACTAAACTGCTGAGCCACCCAGGGATCCCCCTCATACTTCTAAATTTTACTATTATCTATAACTTTCTCTTAAGAAGACAAGTTCTATAACATTCTTTTATGTCAACTCTATTACTCCTTAACCACACCATCATAGAATATGTTCTGGTTTAATATTGACATAATACCTATCATTCTCCACTGCAGCACAGTTCCAGCTATTTTCCTTTATAGCTTTTCATGTTATAAGTAATTTCTACAAATATATTCTGAATGTTAGTATATCTGGGAATATTTTTATTGTGTCTTATATTTGAATGACTTCTTTTAGGTATTAATTGTGCCTTTCAAGTACTTTTATATTACTTTTTTTATTCATTATTCATTATGATTTCTCCACTATAGAACTTCTTTGTTATTATGATCTTCATTTTTCTGGAAATAAAGCAATTTTCTTCATTGTATTTGATATTTCATTTCATTTTTGGTGTGCTTTTTTATCTATTCTGTTTTGATGTTTTATATGACCTTTTCATCCAATGACCAACTTTTCTTTTCTCCTACAAGATGATTGAGTATAAGGGATATGGGAGACTGCAGAAGGGATTGCTTGACAAGGATTTTGTTGATCTGATAGTGGCTATGATTTAGTGAAATTTATTTTCATTTCTCTTTCAAAAGTCTTCTTATGACTTTTAATTATTTATCTCCATTACTCTTTTCTTAAAATATTTAACATACTTATTTGAGAGAGAAAGAGAGCACACACTCGAGTTGGGAGAAGGGCAGACAGAGGAAGAGAATCTCAGCATGGAGCCCAATAGGGCGCAGTCTTATGACACTGAGATTATGACACGAGCTGAAATCAAGAGTCAGACCCTTAACCAACCAAGTCACCCAGGGGCCCCAATCTCCATTACTCTTAATATCTAGCTATTGGCACTTTTACTTCAATAATATATTTCCCTTAACTTTTCATTTACTGTTCCTATACCTTTTCTGATGTCTCCTGGGAGAGGTTCTAATTCTGATTTTATCCAATACTTTGTGCAGTTCTTATAATTATATTTTTTGTACCTAATGCTTCAAAGTAGTCCACTCCTATAATATCTTACACACTTCATTTTCTTTGAAGTTCTATAACTATAAATAGTTCTGCTTCAAGTGGTATATATTGTGTACTGTGTTTTCTTCCAAAGACGTATAATACTCAGGATCTACATAGTCCATGAACTGAGGTCAACAGATAATATGTCCAGTAATACATAATGGTATAAAAACCTTGAGGCCAAGAACTGCTTGTGTCAGTCCTCATGAATGAGTAAATTAGTGACTAACAAGTAAGTGGATGAGTCCAAGGAAAAAGAGTTGCAATAGTTAGCATCTTCTGCTAACTATTCTTACATGTTTCTACTAATCCAAAAGTCACCTGGGTTGTGGTTTCATCTACAAACTTTTAGGAAAAAGAAGCAACTGAGGGATATAGATCTTAGATTTTATTCCACAGCTCTGAGAAATTAGGTAGGGAGGTGGTGTTTAAACATAAGAGGACAGAGAGGAGCTAAGATAGGGTAGTAGGAGGACCCTAGGCTTGCCTGGTCCCTCAAACACAGGTAGATAACTATCAAGTCATTCTGAATATCAAGAAATTGTTCTGAAGACTAGTAGAACAAATTGTACAACTAGAGAGAGAGATAGAAGAGGCCACATCATGGAAGGTGGGATGTAGGGAGGCATGATTTAGGGGAGAAAAGGATCCCAATGAGGGAGTCCAGGTCAGGGAGGGAGGCAAAAGAGAGAAAGAGAAGTGCACAAGAGATCACACAAGGAAAACATTTATCCAAAGACATTGACTGATAAAATGAGAGGGGCTGATTTTCATGAGCCCCTGGTTGTTTTTTTGGCCCCAATGGGGCCAAAGATTGGAATTTCAGAGGCCTAGAGTGTGATCAGGGTGGAGCCTGGTGGGTATTGCATTACTCCAATGGAGGAGGACAAATAGCCCAGTAGCAGGAATTGAGAATCCCCTGGTATACCCTGAGAGAAGTTCCCCTCCATAGACCACATCTTGGATAGATGGCATTATCTTTTCAGGGACAAGAGAGCTGGTGGGTGCCGTTATTCTTCCCTACCTTTAGGTCAGAAACACCTGCTGAGGGTAGCTCATCTGGACACTGGTTATTTGCTGCACTTTATTCCAAAACCCACTCCCTGTACTTTGCTGTGTCAGCTTTTCTGGGAAAAACTTACATCAACATCAGCATGGCAAGACCCTTCACCAGAGGACCAATGGGTCCATGTGATGACTGTTCCTTAAAGTTTGGAGTTCTAAAACTCAACCAGCCTGCCTGGGATAGAACACAGGTGCATGGTGCCACAAGAATGAAGTCAGTCACACAGTAAAGGAAAAGATCTGAGGGATGCCTGAGACACGTGATAGGTGATTATTTGCTCTTTAGGGAGGGCTTCCTAGACAGTGGCAGGCAAGAACTCCCTTCTCTAGGATGAGTGAAGGGGCTGGCTACATTTTTCTTCCCTTCCCCTCAATGTAAACTAACTTCAGTAAGCACAGCGCCAACAGTGGCAGCCTAAATTGCTTACACCAAATCCCACCTTCCTACACTCTTGCCATTGCTGCCTTTCTAGAGCAATTGTCCCAGAGAATGAGATCAGTGGATCCCTACATCAAAAGATTAGCACAAACGGCATGTACCACTTCTACTGACCATAAAATTCTACAAAGCTCAGTGACAGTAGAAATAGTATCAGGTCTCTTTTAACAAGCAAACCAGAGAACACTAGTTAAAATTCACCACACTCTAAACAAAGTCTAATGCTCCCCACTGCAGGCAAGAAGAAACTCTCCAGAGGGCTGACTTGAGGGAGCCAGCAGCAAAAAAACAGCAGCAAAGTGCACATAAAACACACCAGAGACATATCCTGAAGTGCCAGGACCTGGACAGTATATGACCTCTTCTTAATAAAGCTATTACTCCCAGGAGCAAGAGATATAACAGGCCTTCTGAAGACAAGACACCTAGCCAAAATGCCACGACAGAGGAATTCATCCCAAAAGAAAGAACAAGAAAAGATTACAGTCAATCAAAACAGATATAAGTAAGATGCCTTATCCATAATTTAAAACAATAATCATAAGGATACTAGCTGGGTTTGAGAAAAGCATAGAAGACACCAGAGAGTCCCTTACCATACATAGGAAAGACCTAAAACTAGTCAGGTTGAAATAAAAAATGCTATAACTGAGATGTGAAAAAGACTGGATATAATGACCTCAGGATGGAAGAAGCAGAGGAATAAAAGATAAAACTATGGAAAAAGTGAACTGAAAAAAAGAAGGAAAGAAAACTATTGGATCACAAATGTAGACTCAGAGAACTCAGCGAATCCATAAAGCATAATAACATTCATATCATAGGAGTCTGAAAAAAAGAAAGGAAGGGAAAAAGTTTTAGCAAATTGTAGCTGAAAACTTTCCTAATCTGGAGAAGGAAACAGACATTGCAATACAAGACGCACAGAAAATTCCCACCAAAGTCAACAAAAGCTGGCTAACACCAAGACATATTGTAGTCAAATTAACAAAACACAGACAAAGAAAGAATCTTGAAAGCAGAAAGGGGGGAAGAAGTCCTTAACTTAAAATAATCACTCTGAAAATGACCACTAAACAAGAAGCTGCAAGAAATATTAAGGGGGACTCTGAGTAGGGAGAAAAAAGACCAAAGGAATAAAGCAACAAAGACTAGAAAGGAACACAGAACAATTGTAAATATATATGCACCTCACTTGGAAGCATCCAGATATATAAATCAATTAATAATAAACAAAGAAAATCATTGGTAATAATACAATAATAGTAGGGGACTTCAACGTACCACTCACAGCATCCAGGCAGAAATTCCTCAAGAAAACAATGAACCAGATGGACTTAACAGATAGATATATATATATATATATATATATTATATATATATATAACATTTCATCCTCAAACAGCAGAATACACACTCTTCTCAAGTTTCCATGGAACAGTTTACAGAATAGATCATATACTGGATCACAAATCAGGCCTCAACAAGTACAAAAAGACTGAGATCACACTATGCATATTTTTAGACCATGACGTTATGAAACTTGAAGTACTTGAAGTCAACCACAAGAAAAAAATTGGAAAGACCATAAATATATGGAGGTTAAAGAACATAAGAATGAATGTGTTAACCAGGAAAGTACAGAAAATAAAAGTATATATGGAAATAAATGAAAATGAAAACACAACAGTCTAATACCTTTGGGATGCAGAAAAGGCAGGCCTAAGACAGAAGTATATAGCAATACAGGCCTATCTCAACAAGCAAGAAAAGTCTCAAATACACAATCTAAACTTACACCTAAAGGAGCTAGAAAAGGAAGAGCAAATAAAGCCTAAATCCAGCAGAACGGAAATAATTAAGATTAGAGCAGAAATAAATGATGTAGAAACAAACAACAACAAAAAAGTAGAATAGATAAATTAAACTAAGAGCTGGTTCATTGTCAGAATTAATGAATTGATAAACCCCTAGTCAGACTTATCAAAAAGAAAAGAGAAAAGACTCAAGTAAATAAAATAATGAAAGAGGAGAGATCACAACCAATATCACAGAAATACAAGCAATTATAAGAGAATATGATAAAAAAAAAAGTATATGCCAACAAACTGGGCAATCTGGAAGAAATGGATAAATTCCTAGAAACATATAAACTACCAAATCTGAAACAGGAAGGAATAGAAAATATGAACAGCCCCATTACCAGCAAAGAAATTAAATCAGTAATAAAAAGTGTCCCAACCAAAAATAGTCCAGGGCCAATGGCTTCACAGGTGAATTCTACCAAACACTTAGAGAAGAGATAACTCCTATTCTTCTCAAATTATTACAAAATATCAAAAAGGAAGGAAAAATTCCAGTTTCATTCTATGAATTTAATATTGCATATTTAATATTCTACAGTACATTAAAAGAATCATTCACCCTGATCAAGTGGGATTTAATCCCAGGCTGCAAGAGTGGTTCAATATTTGCTAATCAACTTGATACACCACATTAATAAAAGAAAAGAGAACCATACTATCCTCTAATTAGATGCTGGAAAAGCATTTGACAAAGTATAGCATCATTTATTGATAAAAAACCCTCAACAAAGTAGAGATAGAGGGAACATACCTCAACAATGTAAAGGACACATATGAAAGACCCATAGCGAATATCATCCTCAAGGGGGAAAACTAAGAGCTTTTCTTCTATGTTCAGGAACAAGAGAGAAATGTCCACTCTCACCACTGTTAATTAGTTTAGTGCTAGAAGTCTGAGCCTCAGTGATCAGACAACAAAAAGAAATAAAAGATATCCCAATTGGCAAGGAAGAAATCAAATTTTCACTATTTGTAGATGACATGATACTTTATGACATGATACTTAGGCAGCCTGGGTGGCAGAGTGGTTTGGCACCGCCTTTGGCCCAGGGCGTGATCCTGGAGACCAGGGATCAAGTCCCACATCGGGGTCCCTGCATGGAGCCTGCTTCTCTCTCTGCCTGTGTCTCTGCCTCTCTCTCTCTCATGAATAAATAAAATCTAAAAAAAACAAAAACAAAAACAAAAACCTCCACCAAAACATTTCAAGAATAATACATGAATTCTGTAGAGTCATAGGATACAATATTAACATGCAGAAATCTGTTGCATTTCTATACACCAATATGAAATAATAGAAAAATAAATCAAGGAATTGATCCCATTTATCTCTGCACCAAAGATAATAATACCCCTAGGTATAAACCTAACCAAAGATGGAAATGATCTAAATTATGAAAATTATAGAACACTTATGAAAGAAATTGAAGAGGACACAAAGAAATGGAAAAACATTCCGTGCTCATGGATGGAAGAACACCTATTGTTAAAATATCTATACGACCCAAAGCAATCTACACATTCAATGCAATCCCTATCAAAGTACCACCATTTTTCACAGAGCTAGAACAAACGATCTTAGTATTTTTATGGAACCACAAAAGACCCTGAATAGTCAGAGCAATCTTGAAAAAAGAAAAGCAAAGTTGGTGGTATCACAATTCTGGACTTCAAGTTATATTACAAAGCTGTGGTCATCAAGACAGTATGGTACTGGCACAAAAACAGATACAAAGATCAATGGAACAGAATAGAAACCCCAGAAATGGACCCATAAGTATATGGTCAACTAATCTTTGGTAAAGCAGGAAAAAACATCCAATGGAAAAAAGACAACCTCTTCAACAAATGGTGTTGGGAAAAACTGTACAGCAACGTGAAAAAGAACAAAACTGGACCACTTTCTTTCACCATAGACAAAAATAAATTCAAAATAAATGAAAGGCCTAAATGTGAGACCTGAAACCATCAAACTCCTAGAAGAAAACACAGGCCACACGTATAATAAGAAGCCAGAGGCAAGAAAAACAAAAGCAAAAATGAACTACTGGGACTTCACCAAGATAAAAGTTCTACTCAGTGAAGGAAACAATCAACAAAACTAAGAAGCAACTTTTGGAATGGGTGAAGATGTTTGCCAATGACATATCTGGTAAGTTTAATACCCAAAATTTATAAAGAACTTATCAAACTCAATAATCAAAAAACAAATAATCCAGTTAAGAAATGAGCAGAAGATATGAACAGCCATTTTTCCAAAGAAGACATATAAATGGCCAATAAACATATGAAAAGATGCTCAACATCACTGATCATCAGAGAAATACAAATCAAAACCACAATGAGATATCACCTCATACCTGTAAGAATGGCTAAAGTTAACAACACAGGAAAGAACACATGTGGCCAAGGATGAGGAAAAAGGGGAACCCTTGCACTGTCGGTGGGAATGCAAAGTGGTGCAGCCACTCCAGAAAACAGTATGGAAGCTCCTCAAAAAGTTAAAAATAGTGATCCAGCAATTGGATAGTAGATATTCACCCAAAGGATATAAATTTTTATTTATTAAGGATATAAATTTATATCCTATAAGTAGGATATAAATTTTTATTTATTAAGTTCAGTAAGAACTTTTTAAAGTTCAAACATTTCCAATGATCTTAGAATTATTTTGTAAATTTTAATATACATAAAATAATAAATATTAACTGTATATTAATCTAAATAGCATTCTACTTATACATTTCAGCCAAACAATTAAGCCATACTATACCAGAGCAACACCTCCTCCATAATGGCTATCACACATCTTCCCTTGAAAGGTTGCACCAACATAATTTGATTTTTCTCTGTAACTTAAGTTTAAAGACAGGATTATAATCATATGATTTTGTAAAATTAAGCAAATTACTATTGAATTTTCCTAATAAAACTTTTTGGTTTGCATATTTATATAATAAATTTATAAATATTTCCACCTAACATTAGAGCTTGAAATGACTAAATGTGTCTGCTTGTTTTGAAAACAATGAAGCACATTTAAAAACAATAAAAAGTTTATTTTCATATTGAATTTTTAGAAAATAACAAATCTTTATGTAATAAAATTTTTTAAAATTTTTGTTACATAAAAATTTTTTTAAATTTTTGTTACATAAAATTTTTTTTAATTTTTAAATTAAAAAAATTATTTTTTAATCTTAAAAATTAAAAAAATTTTAATTTAAAAATATTTTTCAAAATTAAAATTTTTTAAAAATTTTTTAAAATTATTTTTTATCTTAAAAGTTTTAAAAAATTAATTTAAAAATATTTTTCAAAATTAAAAATTTTTAAAAATGAAATCAATCCTAGAATATCAAAATAGAAGAGGAGGCTTATATTTTTTAAAGTGCAGCACAATGTAAATATGGTATGTTAGAGATATTAAAATATACAGTAGTATTGACATATCCTTGGAGGTTTTTTGTTATCTTATGAAAATAAAACATTAAAAGAAACCCTAACTACTACATCCATCATGTGTGTTTCTTTAGATACATATTATTAATATTTCAAACACAGTTAGGGACATTTAATGATATATTACACATTCTAAGGTAAGAAAGCATAATAACAATATTGAAAGAGTGAGTTTTAAGTACAAATAAAATGATTGACATCAATAATTCTCTGTAAAATCTATGTTTTAAAAAATAATATTCCCATGATGTTGTATGTAGGGCAAAAATGGCATATTTTCCCTGAAGGCCTGTCGTTGTCAGAAATTGGGTCAAATATAGGTGTTTCCTTTGTATAAGATTTAGTAAAACCAAGATATGCTTACACAAGTAAAAATGCTACATCGTGAGGACGCAAAACAAGATAAGATCTTTTCCATTTTAAAAATCTGTGTAATAATTCATTAGCATCTCCAGTTACTGAGATTTTATTTTCATCTATCCAAAGTTCCAATGAAGAGAGAATTATTGTAACATTAAATGATGTAAAAATCTAAATAGAAGACATAAAGAAAATATGTTTAAAGGTCATGGTTTAAATAGATCCAGGGATTTATCTATAAAAATAAACACTACATTGATAACAATATTAAACAACAAAACTGCTAAGTCTGGTTCAGATCTTATAGAGTATATTAGTAAGTAATAAATACTACTTGTAAAACAAGTAATAATTAACATTTTGAAATACTTGTACTTCAGCAAGCCCCATGTGACATGCTTTATCAATTTTATAATTACCATAACTTAATTAGGTATGTATAATAACTATTTTTCTTTTTATTATCCCTACTCAGAAAACTGAAACTTAAAATGGTTATATAATTTGGCCTATTCCATACTCATGTGTATTCAGACAGTGCCATAAAAAAACGTATGGAAATTATTTAGGTAACACAGCAAATGCAAAAAACTAAAAAGGAAATACTTACAGCATTGGTCAGTCCAATCAACTGGAAAATTTTTTGAGTGACAACAATCATATCAGAACCCATATAATTATACTGAAAAATATAAGAAATTGTTTAAATTACCAATTTATTAGTTTTTAAACATTATTATAGAATTATATATATTTAGTGTAAAATAGAAAAAATATTTTTACAATACAAAAGACACTAAAAACTCTTCCAAAAATAAAAGAGGAGGGAAAATTTCTAAACTCATTTTATGAGGCCACCATCACCCTAACACCAAAATCAAACACTGAAAGAAAGGAGAAATACAGACCAATATTCCTAATGAACATAGATGCAAAAAATCCTCAACAAAATATAGAAAGACTAAACTCAACAGCATATTAAGAGGATAATACACTGTGATCAGTAGGGATTTTTTTCAGGAATATAAGAATGGTTCAACATCTGCAAATCAGTCAAAATGAAACACTACATCAACAAAATGAAGGATACAAATCATGAGATCAGATGATGAAGAACCATCAGAAGATACAGAAAAAAGCATTTTAACAAACTTGGACATTCTTTCATAATGAAAACTCTCAGCAAAGAGGGTATCTAAGAAGGTACATCAACATAATAAAAGCCATATATAACAAGCCTATAACTAGTAGTATACTCAACCAGGAAAACCTGAAAGCTTTTAGTCTAAGATCAGGAACAAGACAAGGATGCTCACTCTCACCATTTTTATTTAACATAGTATTCAAAATCCTACCCAGAGGAACTAGGTAAGGAATAAAGAAGTCATATAAATTGGAAAGGAAGATGTAAATTGTCACTATTTGCAGATCATGTAATATTATATATAGAAAACCCTAAAGTTACACACACACACATATTTAGAACTATTTTTCAAAGTTAGTAAAGTTGCAGGGCAAAAAAATCAATATGCAAAAATCTGTTGCATTTCTGTATACTAGTAACAAACAAAAAATAAGAAAACAATTCCATTTGTATTTACAACAAAAAGAATAAAATACCTAGAAATAAGCATAAATAAGGAGGTAAAAGATATATACAGTGAAAACCAAAAGACAATGAAAAAAGAAATTTAAAAAATGTATAAATAGAAATGTATACTATGTTCATGGATCAGAAGAATTAGCATTGTTAAAATGTGTATATTACCCAAATGAATATACAAATTCAAGGTAATGCCTCTCAAATTTCCAATGACATTCTTCACAGAAATAGAACAAAAAGTCTTGAAATTTGTGTAGAACCACAAAAGACCCTAAATAGCCAAAATAAATTTGAGAAAAGAAAAGAGCTAGAGACATCATACTCCCTGATTTCAAAATATATTACAAAACTATAGTAATCAAAACAGTATGATATTGCTATAAAAACAAACACATAGACCAATGAAATAGAACAGGAAGCTCAGATATAAATCCATGCCTTGTGGTCAATTAATTTATAACAAAAGAGTGAATAATACACAATGGAGACATTTTTTATTTGCCTAGTTATCAACTTATAAGAATTCTATGAATACTGAAAATATTCATGTTTTATTCTCTGAAATAAAATATCAAAATATTGACTTTGATAATTAAATTCATTTGCTTTTTAATCACAAAAATCTTTAATTTTCATGTATTCAAATATGACCTCACATTCCCACACAATTTTCACCTTTGCAATTTTAATTAGGAAGGTATCAATTCCTCCTATACTTTTTAAAAATGAGAAAAGATATAAGTTGTCAATTCAGAAAAAAGCTAATACCAGTGACCACTAAATATTAAATGATGTTTAAATTAATTATCAATTAAGGAGAGAGAAATTAAAATCACATTTAGATTACATTTTATGTGCAATGACTAGCAAAACTTAAAGAGAAATATAAAATGGATGGTTAACAGGTATGAAAGGAACATTAGATTTTCATTTTTAACTTGGATATATTAAAAAAAGTTACAATCTTTTTATGAAGCAATGAATGATATCTATTAAAATTGAAAAGCATAAATCTTTTGAGCCATCATCCCTACTCCTGGTCACCATTCTCACAGGGTTAAATATCCAAGATGGAAGTACACATGAATAAAGGATAATTCATAAGCACTATTTACAGTGGAAAGCAAAACAAAACTGGAAATAAAAGGAATACTCACCAAAAAAAGGAATCTATTTCACCACATGCATACCTGAAAGTCCTCAAAAAGAATTAACTACTCAGTTGACTTGAAGAAACACACACACACACACACACACACAAATTAAAAATTAAATAATCCAAGAAAACATCCTACACTGCCAGACTTGATCAAGAGAAGAATTAAATGTTTACAGAAGACATACTACATTTTCAAAGATAAAAATAACTTGAAAGTAAAAGTACTGAAAGAGCATACCATGCAAACAACATTGAGAACCGACATGTCCATGAGGAAGACATGTCCATAAAATTATAAATACATATGCATCTAAAAAAAAGATCCTGGGAAAGGGGAAAGAGTTAAGATGGCAGAGGAGTAGGGGACCCTAATTTCATCTGGAACCTGGAATGCAGCTAGAAAATTATCAAATCATTGTATACACCTGAAAAATTAATGGAAGATCTGGGAAAAGAATTGCTGCAGTTCTACAAAGAGAAAAGTGATCACTTTTTGCAAGGTAGAAAGTTCAGAGGAGATGTGACTCTGGGGCAATATATCAGAAGATAAGCCTTGGAGGAGAGGGAGTTCCTAAGCAGGTTACCAGAAAGTATTAGAAACATCAGAGTGTAAAATTAGAACTTTAAGAAGTCTGTTACAATTGGGAACATCCCTAGCCTAAAGGTGCTCAGGTGGTGAATTGAGGCAGAATCCCAGGTGGACAGTGTGGTCTCTGGATTGTCCAGGTCACAAAAAGAATGGGGGTGCCTAAGTGCAACAGATTTCCCAAGCATCAGAGTAGTGAAGTCAGCTGAAAGTAGCAAGTTTAAGCATCAGCCTTCCACTCAGTGTTGACATAAACTGAGAACCACTGCAAGGTCAGGCAACCATTCTCTGGGCAGGAGCCCAGGAAAAGGCAGAAGCTCAAGGACAACTCCTTCCTTACCCAGTAGGAATGGCTCAGGTCCACACTGTAGGAGTCCAAAAGTTTGGAGACTGGAAACTGGGTGATGTGCCTGAGATAAAAAAAAAGCTTAGTCGCAAGCTGGGTGAACATAGAGTTAGGATGAAAATCAGGAAACAGGATGAAAATCAGTGATTGACTACTTTTCTTTGAGAGATCAGTGAAGAGTTGGGGGCATGAACTTTTAGCTGTGGGGCTAGAGATCAGAGTTCCATCATTTTTATGACCCTTATTGGTGCTGAAAGTTTTCAAGGAGCAAAACAGCACCACATAGTGCAATCTGGAGCCACTTACAGATTGGCAAGGTGGGCACAATTCCATCGGCAAGAATACCTGAGAATCAGTGCAACAGGCCCTTCCCATAGAAGACCAGCAGGAGCAACTAGCTAACACCAAGTCAATCGATCATATAGAACTGCAAAATTTCAGCTCTTGGAGAAAACAGTACAGCATTTGTGGTGTTTTTATTATTCTTTAGTCTTTCATTTTTTCCAGATATTTTCTTATTTTATCAATTCTTTTTTTAAAATTCCTTTTTAATTTATTAATATATATATTTATTTTTGGTTTTCTTTCATTGTAATATTGTAATAATACAATATAATTATTGTATTATATATAATGTATATAATATGTATGTATATAAATATATAAAAATCTATTTAAAAATATATTTTTTCTTTCTTTCTTATTTTGTGATCTAGTTTCCTCTAACAAACAGACCACAATACACCTAGGATCTAGGTTATTGTTTTGTCCTGTCTTACTTCTTGTTTGACTTTTTCTCATTTTGTTTTGTTTCTCTTTTCTTCCACTTTGGTTTTTTTTTTTTTTTTTTTTTTTTTTTTGCATCTTTCTGGTGTTGTTGTTGCTATTTTTGTCTATTCTCTCTCTTTCATCTATTCTTTTCTGGACACAATGAGGAGAAAGAGAAACTCACCCCAAAGGAAAGGACAGGAGGCAGTACACACTACCAGGGGTTTAACCAATATGGATGCAAGTGACATCAGAACAAGAATTAAAAACATGGCTATAAAGATACTATCTGGGGTTGAAAAAAGTATCGAAGACAGTAGAGAATCCCTTACTGCAGAAATAAAAGAACTAAATTCTAATCAGTCCAAATTGAAAATGTTATTAATGAGATACAATAAAAAATAAAAAATGGAGATTCTAACTGCTGGGATAAAGGAGGCAGAAGGGAGGACACAATGATGGAAAGTAAGAAAGCTGAGAAAAAAAAGAAGAGAAAAAACACTACTGGATCATGAAGGAAGACTTCGAGTAATCAGTGATACCATAACACAAAATAATATTTGAATAATAAGAATCCCAGAAGAGGAAGAGAGAGACAGAGGGATAAAAGGTTTATTTGAACAAATTAGAGCTGAGAAATAAATAGACACTCAAGTCCAGGAAGCACAGAGAAACTCCCTCAAAGTTCATAAAAATAGGTCAACACCTCGACATATAAAACTGAATCTTGCAAATTTCAGAGATAAAGAGAAAATTCTGAAATAAGTTTGGGACAAGAAGTCCTTAACATACAAGGATAAAAATATAAGGCTAACGGTAGACCTGTCCAAAGAGACCTGGCAGGCCAGAAAGGATGGATGGCATGACATATTCAATGTGCTAAGTATGAAAAATATGCAGCCAAGAATACTTTATCCAGTAAGGCTGTCATTCAGATTAGAAGAAATAAAGAGTTTCAAGGACAAACAAAATTAAAGGAGGGATCCCTGGGTGGCGCAGCGGTTTGGCGCCTGCCTTTGGCCCAGGGCGCGATCCTGGAGACCCAGGATCGAATCCCATGTCAGGCTCCCGGTGCATGGAGCCTGCTTCTCCTTCTGCCTGTGTCTCTGCCTCTCTCTCTCTTTCTCTCTCTCTCTCTCTCTCTGTGTGTGACTATCATAAATAAATAAAAATTTAAAAAAAAAAAGAAAAGAAACAAAATTAAAGGAAATCATGAACATTAAGCCAGCCCTGCAAGAAATATTAAAAGGAATCCTTTAAGTGGAGAGAAAGCACAAAGGTAACAAAAACCAGAAAGGAACAGAGACAATCTACAGAAATAATGATTTTACAGGTAATACAATGGCACTAAATTCATATTGTTCAATAATTACCTGAATGTAAATAGCCTAAATGCTCCAATCAAATGACATAGGGTATTAGAATGGTAAAAAGCAAGACCCACTGATAATGCTGTCTACAAGAGACTTATTTTAGATCCAAAGACACCTCCAGATTGAAAATGGAGGAGTGGAGAACCATTTATCATGGTGATGGGCATCAAAACAAATCTGAGGTAGCAACCCTTTTATCAGAAAAATTAGATTTTAAACCAAAGATTGTAATAAGAGATGAAAAGGGATACTTATATTATACTTACAATGTCTATCCAACAAGGAGATCTAACAATTGTAAATATTTATGCCTCTAGCATAATTGGGAGCAGCCAATTATATAAAGCAATTAATAACAGAAACTTAAAGAAGCTCATTGATAATAATACAAAAATAGTAGGGAATTTAACAACCAACTCAAAGTAATAGATAGGTCATCTAAGCAAAAGAGCAAGAAGGAGACCAGGGCTTTGAATGATACACTGGACTATGTCAACTTCACAGATATATTCAGAGCATTTCATCCTAAAGCATCAGAATACATATTCTTCTCGAGTGTACACAACATTCTCCAGAGTAGATCACATACTTGAGTCACAAATCAGGGCTCAGTTGGTACCAAAGATTGAGATTATTCCATGAATATTTTCAGATCACAGTGCTTTAAAACTTAAACTCAATCAGAAGAGAAAATTTGGAAGGAAAACAAATATATAGGAGTTAAAGAGCATCCTATTAAAGAATGAAAGGGTCAACCAGGTAATTAAAGAAGAATATTTAAAATACATGGAAACAAATTAAATTGAAATCACAAAAGTTCAGAACATTTAGGATGCAGCAAAAGCAGTCCTAAGAGTAAAGTATGTAGCAATAGAAGCCTCTCTCAAGAAACAAAAAATGGGGACCCCTGGGTGGCTCAGCAGTTGAGTGTCTGCCTTTGGCGCAGGGCGTGATCCTGGAGTCCCAGGATCGAGTCCCACATCAGGCTCGCTGTGTGGAGCCTGCATCTCCCTCTGTCTCTGCCTCTCTCTCTGTGTTCCTCATTAATAAATAAAAATAAATAAAATCTTAAAAAAAAGACTTAAAAAAAAAGAAAAGAAACAAAAAATGTCTCAGATATACAACTTAACCTTACACCTAAAGGAACTGGAAAAAAACAGTAAGTAAATCCTAAATCCTGCAAGAGAAGATAAATAATACAAATTAGAGCAGAAATCAATGATATAGAAATCAAAGGAACAGTAGAACAGATAATGAAACTAGGAGCTGGTTCTCTGAAAGAATTAATAACATTGATAAACCCCTGGTCAGACTTATCAAAAAGAAAAGAGAAAGGACTCAAATAAATAAAATCATAAATGAAAGAGGAGTGATCAGAAACAGCACCAAGGAAATACAAACCATTATAGCAATTATATGCCAACAAATTAGGCAATCTGGAAGAAATGGATACATTCCTAGAAACATATAAACTACCAAAACTGAAACAGAAGACCTGAACAGACACACAACCAGCAAAAAATTGAAGCAGCCATCAAAAAACTCCCAGCAGAGTCCATGGCCAGATGGCCTCCCAGCAGAATTCTACCAAACATTTAAAGAAGAATTAGTAACTTTTCTCTGAAGCTGTTTAAAAAAATATAAATGGAAGGAAAACTCATACTCATTCAATGAAGCCAGCATTTCCTTGATCCCAGAATCAAATGAAGATCCCCCACCAAAAAGAATTATAGACCAATATCCCTGATGAACATGAATGCAAAAATTATTCCTAAGATACTAGCTAATAGAATCCAACAGTACATTGAAAGGATTATTTACCGTGACCAAGTGGGATTTCTTCCTGGGATGCAAGTGGTTCAATATTCAGAAATCAATCAATATGATAGACCACATTTAAAAGAAAGGACATATGATCCTCTCAATAGATGCAGAAAAAAAATTTGACAAAGTACAGCATCCTTTCTTGATTAAAACTGCACAGTGTAGGGATAGAAGGAACATACCTCAAAATTATACAAAAGCCATATACAAAAAGCCCACAGTGACTATCATTCTCAATGGGGAAAAACTGAGGGCTATTCCCTTAAGGTCAGGAACACAACAAGGATGTCCATTCTCACCATTGCTGTTCAACATAAAACTAGAACTCCTAGTCTCAGCAATCAGACAACAAAAAGGAAAAGAACGGTATCCAAATCAGCAAAGAAGTCAATCTTCCCCTCTTTGCAGAAGACATGATATTCTAAGTATACAAAATGTAAGAATCCACCCCAAAATTGCTAGAACTCATACAGGAATTCAGCAAAGTAGCAGGATACAAAATCAATGCACAGAAGTCAGTTGCATTTCTATACAATAAGAAGGAGGCCTAAGAAAGAGAAATCAAGGAATGGATCCCACTTACAATTGCATTAAGAACCATAAGATATCTAGGAGTAATCCTAACCAAAGAAGTAAATGATCTGCAGTCTGAAAACTATGTAACACTTTTGAAAGTAATTGAGTAAGACACAAAGATATAGGAAAACATTCCATGCTCATGGATTGTAGAACATTGTTAAAATGTCTATAATACTCAAAGTAATCCACACATTCAATGCAATCCCTATCAAAATGCCATCGACATTTTTGACAGAGCTGGAACAAACAATCCTAACATTTTATATTCATATGGAATGAGAAAAGACCCTAAATAGCCAAAGGAATGTTGAAAAAGAAAACCAAAGGTGGTAGCATTACAATTCCAGACTTCAAGCTGTATTACAAAGCTGTGATCATCAAGACAGTATGGTACTGGCACAACAACAGACACATAGATCAATGAAATAGAATAGAGAACCCAGAAATTGACTCTGAACTCTATGGTCAACTAATCTTTGACAAAGCAGGAAAGATCATCCAATGGAAAAAAGACAGCCTTTTCAACAAATGGTGTTGAGAAAATTATACAGCCATATGTAGAATGAAACTGGACTACTTTGGGCCACTGGGTGACTAAGCCGTTGAGCATCTGCCTTCAGCTAAGGCCGTGATCCCAGAGTCGGATCGAGTCCCACATCCAGCTTCCCACAGGGAGCCTGCTTCTCCCTCTGCCTCTGTCTCTGCCTCTCTCTGTGTCTCTCATGAATAAATAAATAAAATCTTTAAAAAGAGAGAAAGAAAGAAACTGGACTACTTTCTTACACCATACACAAAAATAAATTCAAAATGGATGAAAGATGTAAATGTGAGACAGGAAATCATCAAAATCCTAGAGGAGAACACAGGCATCAACCTCTTTGACCTCAGCCATAGCAATTTCTTGGTAGACACATCTTGGTAGACACATCTCCAAGGTAAACAAAATCAAAAATGAACTATTGGGGCTTCTTCAGGATAAAAGCAAAGAAACCAGTCAACAAAACTAAAAGATGACTTACAGAACTGGAGAAGATATTTTCAAATGTCTTATCAGCTAAAAGGCTAGCATCCAAAATCTATGAAGAACTTATCAAAGCCAAAATCAAAAAACAAATAATCCAGTCAAGAAATGGGCAGAAAACATGAACACACATTTATCCAAAGAAGACACTCAAATGGCCAATAGACATGAAAAAATTCTCAACCTCACTCAGCATCAGGACCACAATGAGATACCACCTTCCACCAGTCAGAATGGCTAAAATTAACAACTCAGGAAATGACAGATATTGGTGGGGATATAGAGAAAGGGGAACCCTCTTACACTATTAATGCAAGCTGGTACAGCTACTCTGGAAAACAGTATAGAAGTTCCTCAAAAAAGTTAATAATAGAATTACCCTACAACCCAACAATTGTCCTATTAGATATGTACTCAAATGATACAAGCATAGTTATTCAAAGGGGCACATGTGCCCTAATGTTTATAGCAGCAATGTCCACAATAACCAAAATGTGGAAGGAGCCCAGATGTTCATCAACAGATGAGTGGATAATGAAGATATAGTATATATGTACAATGGAATATTACTAAGCCATCAAAAAGAATCATTATTTTGTTGTTTGGAACAATGTGAATGGAACTAGAGGGTATTATGTCGTGAAAAATAAGTTCATCAGAGAAAGACAAATATCACAAGACCTCACTCATATGGAATTTAAGAAACAAAAAAGATAACTAGAGGAAGGGGTAAAAAAATAAAATAAGATGAAATCAGAGTGGGAGAAAAACTGTAAGAGGCTCTAAACTATAAAAAACAAACAGGGTTTCTGGAGCAGATGTAGGTGAGATCATGGGGTAATGGGTGCTGGGCATTAAAGAGGGCACTTGATGTAATGAGCACTGAGTGTTATATGTAACTGATGAATAACCAAACTCTACCGCTGAAACTAATAATACACTATATGTTAATTAATTGATTTTAAATTAAAAAAAGAAAATAGAACATGAAATTACTAAAAAAATACAAAATGCAGAACTGAAAGGGGAAACAAAATTTAACAATAATATTGGAGACATAAGTATACAACTCTTAATAATTGAAGCAAAAACTTAGCACAACATAGAAACATGAGACAAAACCAACAGATATCAATGGGACATCCCACCTCAAACAGTAAAAATGATTTTTCTTGTATAGGCCACAAATAGACCACATGCTATGCCACAGGACAACTCTTCAATAGAGTTAAAACAATTTTTTAAAGTATAAAATATACTCTCTGACCACAAGAATTAAATAAAAAATTGAAAACTAAGGGAAATTTGGAAAATTCCAAAATATGTGGCTATTAAGCAATCGATTATAAATAACGGATAATCAAAAAAGACATCATGGGGGTAGTAGGAAATGCTATATTAATCAAAATACAACATAGTAAAACTTAAGTTATTTAACACAGTGCTCAAAAGCAATGTATAGGAAGTGGCTATATATTTTTTAAAAATCTTCTCAAACTTAGGAAATTAGTCAAAGTAAAGCAAAGAACCCAAAGAAAGGAGGTTAAAGAAATTAATAAAGGTCAGAGCAATGTGTTTGAAATTCACATAAAAAATAACATAGAATATTAACATTCTTTGAAAAGATGAATATAATTGACAAACTTTTACTGACATTGACAAAGAATATGAAAGAAGTCTACAATTATTTATTTTTTTTTAAGATTTTTATTTATTTATTCATTAGAGACACACAGAGAGAGACAGGCAGAGAGACACAGGCAGAGGGAGAAGCAGGCTTCATGCAAGGGAGCCTGATGTGGGACTCAATCCCGAGTCTCCAGGATCAGGCCCTGGGCGGAAGGTGGCACTAAACCGCTGAGCCACCCAGGCTGCCCGAAGTGTACAATTATTAATTCAAGATGGAAGAACTACAATTACTGACCACGAACAAATGATAAGTGTTATAAGGGAAGTCTGGGAATAGTGTGGTGAAAACTTAAATTAAATAGTTAATTCCTGGGATTCCTGGGTGGCTCAGTGGTTTGGTGCCTGCCTTCAGCCTAGGATGTAATCCTGGAGTCCTGGGATCGAGTACCGCATCAGGCTCCCCGCATGGAGCTTGCTTCTCCCTCTGCCTATGTTTCTGCCTCTGTGTGTGTGTGTGTGTGTGTTTCTCATGAATAAATAAATAAAATATTTAATAAATAAATAAATAAATAGTTAATTCCTTATAAGACATAAATAACCAAAACTGACTCAAGAAGAAATAAGAAATCAACAAGCTAAAGATTGAATAAGCATTTAAAAAATTTCTACCAAAAATCAATCAATCAATCAGTTTCAGAAGGCTTCATTGGTAAATTCTTCCAAATATTTAGAGAAAAACAACACAAATCCCTTATAAACTTTTCTATAAAATAAGAGGAAACTTTTTCCCGTTCAATGAAGTTAGTATTACCCTGATACCTAAAGTCATAAAAGATATAATAATAAAATAAAACTACAAAAGAATATGCCACATGAATATAACTATAAAAATCTTAAAATACTAATAAACCAAATGATGCAATGATTTGGTTTATAACCACACATTTGGTTATTCCACACATAACCAAGTGGAATTTGTCCCAGGAATACAAGGTTGGTTTAATATCTAAATACCAATCAATATAATTAAACTTATAAAACAGACAAGAAATGTGATGCTTTAAGCAAATACAGAAGAAGTACTTGAGGGGCAGTCCAACCTAGCGGCTCAGCGGTTTAGTGCTGCCTTCAGCCCAGGGCCTGATCCTGGAGACCTGGGATTGAATCCCATGTCAGGCTCCCTGCATGGAGCCTGCTTCTCCCTCTACCTGTGTCTCTGCCTCTCTCTCACTCTCTCTCTCTGTGTCTCTCATGAAAAAATAAATAAAATTTTTTAAAAAAAGAAGTACTTGAAAAAATACTTGACTAAAGTATTGACTAAATATACTTATTCATGACAAAAACAGTCAGTAAACTAGGGATAGAAGGGAACTCACTCAATCTGATAAAGGATATCTATTAAAAAGCCACAGATAACATCATATTTAACAGTGAAAGAATAAATGTTACTTCTTTTATATCATGACTAAGGTAAGGATATCTGTTCTCATTGTTCATTCCACCTTTAACTGGAGGTTCCAGCTAAGGCAATTATCAAAAAAGGAAAAGAAACAATAGGCATCTAATTAGGAAAGAAAGAAGTTAAGCTCTCGACTGATAGATAAAAAGATTTATATATTGAAAAATCCTAAGAGCCACTAAAGTATGTAGGCATATAAAAGGTATTTCAGCAAATTTGCAGGATACAAGATCACTATACAAAAATCAATTAGGGGGAGGAGCAAGATGGCGGAAGAGCAGGGTCCCCAAATCACCTGTCTCCACCAAATTACCTAGAAAACCTTCAAATTATCCTGAAAATCTATCAATTCGGCCTGAGATTTAAAGAGAGACCAGCTGGAATGCTACAGTGAGAAGAGTTCGCGCTTCTATCAAGGTAGGAAGACGGGGAAAAAGAAAGAAAGACACAAAGGCCTCCAAGGGGGAGGGGCCCCGCGAGGAGCCGGGCTGAGGCCGGGGCGAGTGTCCCCAGGACAGGAGAGCCCCGTCCCGGAGAGGCAGGAGCTGCACCGACCTTCCCGGGCGGAAAGGGGCTCGCGGGGAGTTGGAGCAGGACCCAGGAGGGCGGGGATGCCCTCGGGCTCCCTGGGACTGTAACAGCAACTGCGCGCCCAGGAGAGTGCGCCGAGCTCCCTAAGGGCTGCAGCGCGCACGGCGGGACCCGGCGGGACCCGGAGCAGCTCGGAGGGGCTCGGGGGCGGCTCCACGGAGGGGGTTGCGCGGCCCCGGGAGCAGCTCGGAGGGGCTCGGGCAGAGGAAGAGGCTCCGTGCGGAGGGGGCTGTGCGGCCCCGGGAGCAGCTGGGGGGGGCTCGGGCAGAGGAAGAGGCTCCGTGCAGAGGGGGCTGCGCAGTTCCAGGAGCAGCTCGGAGGGGCTCGGGCGGCAGCTCCGCGGAGGGGGTTGCGCGGCCCGGGAGCGCGAATCCACCAGCGCAGGCTCCGGAGCACAGGGCGCCGGGACACATCCCAGGATCCGGCCTCCCCCGGGACAGGCAGAGGCCGGGAGGGCCCAGGACAGCAAGGACGCTCCTGCCCCAGCTGAGCAGATCAGCGGCCCCGCCCCAGAGCCTCCAGGCCCTGCAGACGGAGTTCCTGCCGGAGCTGAATCCAGGTTTCCAGAGCTGCCCCGCCACTGGGGCTGTTCCTCCTGCTGCCTCACGGGGTAAACAACCCCCACTGAGCCCTGCACCAGGCAGGGGCACAGCAGCTCCCCCAACTGCTAACACCTGAAAATCAGCACAACAGGCCCCTCCCCCAGAAGACCAGCTAGACGGACAACTTCCAGGAGAAGCCAAGGGACTTAAAGTGCACAGAATCAGAAGATACTCCCCCGTGGTTCTTTTTTTTTTTTTTGCTTTTTGATTTGTTTCCTTCCCCCACCCCCTTTTTTTCTCCTTTCTTTTTCTTTCTCTTTTTCTTCTTCTTTTTTTTTTCGTTTTTTTTTTCTTCCCTTTTTTTTCTCTTTCTCTTTTCTTTCCTTCTTTCTCTCCTCTCTTTTTCTCTTTTTCCCAATACAACTTGCTTTTGGCCACTCTGCACTGAGCAAAATGACTAGAAGGAAAACCTCACCTCAAAAGAAAGAATCAGAAACAGTCCTCTCTCCCACAGAGTTACAAAATCTGGATTACAATTCAATGTCAGAAAGCCAATTCAGAAGCACTATTATACAGCTACTGGTGGCTCTAGAAAAAAGCATAAAGGACTCAAGAGACTTCATGACTGCAGAATTTAGAGCTAATCAGGCAGAAATTAAAAATCAATTGAATGAGATGCAATCCAAACTAGAAGTCCTAACAACGAGGGTTAACGAGGTGGAAGAACGAGTGAGTGACATAGAAGACAAGTTGATGGCAAAGAGGGAAACTGAGGAAAAAAGAGACAAACAATTAAAAGACCATGAAGATAAAGGGAAATAAACGACCGCCTGAGAAAGAAAAACCTACGTTTAATTGGGGTTCCCGAGGGGGCCGAAAGGGACAGAGGGCCAGAATATGTATTTGAACAAATTCTAGCTGAAAACTTTCCTAATCTGGGAAGGGAAACAGGCATTCAGATCCAGGAAATAGAGAGATCCCGCCCCCCTAAAATCAATAAAAACCGTTCAACACCTCGACATTTAATAGTGAAGCTTGCAAATTCCAAAGATAAAGAGAAGATCCTTAAAGCAGCAAGAGACAAGAAATCCCTGACTTTTATGGGGAGGAGTATTAGGGTAACAGCAGACCTCTCCACAGAGACCTGGCAGGCCAGAAAGGGCTTGCAGGATACATGCAGGGTTCTAAATGAGAAGAACATGAAGCCAAGAATACTGTATCCAGCAGGCTGTCATTCAGAATAGAAGGAGAGATAAAGAGCTTCCAAGACAGGCAGCAATTAAAAGAATATGTGACCTCCAAACCAGCTCTGCAAGAAATTTTAAGGGGGACTCTTAAAATTCCCCTTTAAGAAGAAGTTCAGTGGAACAGTCCACAAAAACAAGGACTGAATAGATATCATGATGACACTAAACTCATATCTCTCAATAGTAACTCTGAATGTGAACGGGCTTAATGACCCCATCAAAAGGCGCAGGGTTTCAGACTGGATAAAAAAGCAGGACCCATCTATTTGCTGTCTACAAGAGACTCATTTTAGACAGAAGGACACCTACAGCCTGAAAATAAAAGGTTGGAGAACCATTTACCATTCGAATGGTCCTCAAAAGAAAGCAGGGGTAGCCATCCTTATATCAGATAAACTAAAATTTACCCCAAAGACTGTAGTGAGAGATGAAGAGGGACACTATATCATACTTAAAGGATCTATTCAACAAGAGGACTTAACAATCCTCAATATATATGCCCCGAATGTGGGAGCTGCCAAATATATCAATCAATTATTAACCAAAGTGAAGAAATACTTAGATAATAATACACTTATACTTGGTGACTTCAATCTAGCTCTTTCTATACTCGATAGGTCTTCTAAGCACAACATCTCCAAAGAAACGAGAGCTTTAAATGATACACTGGACCAGATGGATTTCACAGATATCTACAGAACTTTACATCCAAACTCAACTGAATACACATTCTTCTCAAGCGCACATGGAACTTTCTCCAGAATAGACCACATATTGGGTCACAAATCGGGTCTGAACCGATACCAAAAGATTGGGATTGTCCCCTGCATATTCTCAGACCATAATGCCTTGAAATTAGAACTAAATCACAACAAGAAGTTTGGAAGGACCTCAAACACGTGGAGGTTAAGGACCATCCTGCTAAAAGATAAAAGGGTCAACCAGGAAATTAAGGAAGAATCAAAAAGATTCATGGAAACTAATGAGAATGAAGATACAACCATTCAAAATCTTTGGGATGCAGCAAAAGCAGTCCTAAGGGGGAAATACATCTCAATACAAGCATCCATTCAAAAACTGGAAAGAACTCAAATACAAAAGCTAACCTTAATAAAGGAGCTAGAGAAAAAACAGCAAATAGATTCTACACCCAAGAGAAGAAGGGAGTTAATAAAGATTCGAGCAGAACTCAACGAAATCGAGACCAGAAGAACTGTGGAACAGATCAACAGAACCAGGAGTTGGTTCTTTGAAAGAATTAATAAGATAGATAAACCATTAGCCAGCCTTATTAAAAAGAAGAGAGAGAAGACTCAAATTAATAAAATCATGAATGAGAAAGGAGAGATCACTACCAACACCAAGGAAATACAAACGATTTTAAAAACATATTATGAACAGCTATACGCCAATAAATTAGGCAATCTAGAAGAAATGGACGCCTTCCTGGAAAGCCACAAACTACCAAAACTGGAACAGGAAGAAATAGAAAACCTGAACAGGCCAATAACCAGGGAGGAAATTGAAGCAGTCATCAAAAACCTCCCAAGACACAAGAGTCCAGGGCCAGATGGCTTCCCAGGGGAATTCTATCAAACGTCTAAAGAAGAAACCATACCTATTCTCCTAAAGCTGTTTGGAAAGATAGAAAGACATGGAGTACTTCCAAATTCGTTCTATGAGGCCAGCATCACCTTAATTCCAAAACCAGACAAAGACCCCACCAAAAAGGAGAATTACAGACCAATATCCCTGATGAACATGGATGCAAAAATTCTCAACAAGATACTGGCCAATAGGATCCAACAGTACATTAAGAAAATTATTCACCATGACCAAGTAGGATTTATCCCTGGGACACAAGGCTGGTTCAACACCCGTAAAACAATCAATGTGATTCATCATATCAGCAAGAGAAAAACCAAGAACCATATGATCCTCTCATTGGATGCAGAGAAAGCATTTGACAAAATACAGCATCCATTCCTGATCAAAACTCTTCAGAGTGTAGGGATAGAGGGAACATTCCTCGACATCTTAAAAGCCATCTATGAAAAGCCCACAGCAAATATCATTCTCAATGGGGAAGCACTGGGAGCCTTTCCCCTAAGATCAGGAACAAGACAGGCTTGTCCACTCTCACCACTGCTGTTCAACATAGTACTGGAAGTCCTAGCCTCAGCAATCAGACAACAAAAAGACATTAAAGGCATTCAAATTGGCAAAGAAGAAGTCAAACTCTCCCTCTTCGCTGATGACATGATACTTTACATAGAAAACCCAAAAGTCTCCACCCCAAGATTGCTAGAACTCATACAGCAATTCGGTAGCGTGGCAGGATACAAAATCAATGCCCAGAAGTCAGTGGCATTTCTATACACTAACAATGAGATTGAAGAAAGAGAAATTAAGGAGTCAATCCCATTTACAATTGCACCCAAAAGCATAAGATACCTAGGAATAAACCTAACCAAAGATGTAAAGGATCTATACCCTCAAAACTATAGAACACTTCTGAAAGAAATTGAGGAAGACACAAAGAGATGGAAAAATATTCCATGCTCATGGATTGGCAGAATTAATATTGTGAAAATGTCAATGTTACTCAGGGCAATATACACGTTTAATGCAATCCCTATCAAAATACCATGGACTTTCTTCAGAGAGTTAGAACAAATTATTTTAAGATTTGTGTGGAAACCTAAAAGACCCCGAATAGCCAGGGGAATTTTAAAAAAGAAAACCATATCTGGGGGCATCACAATGCCAGATTTCAGGTTGTACTACAAAGCTGTGGTCATCAAGACAGTGTGGTACTGGCACAAAAACAGACACATAGATCAGTGGAACAGAATAGAGAATCCAGAAGTGGACCCTGAACTTTATGGGCAACTAATATTCGATAAAGGAGGAAAGACTATCCATTGGAAGAAAGACAGTCTCTTCAATAAATGGTGCTGGGAAAATTGGACATCCACATGCAGAAGAATGAAACTAGACCACTCTCTTTCACCATACACAAAGATAAACTCAAAATGGATGAAAGATCTAAATGTAAGACAAGATTCCATCAAAATCCTAGAGAAGAACACAGGCAACACCCTTTTTGAACTCGGCCATAGTAACTTCTTGCAAGATACATCCACGAAGGCAAAAGAAACAAAAGCAAAAATGAACTATTGGGACTTCATCAAGATAAGAAGCTTTTGCACAGCAAAGGATACAGTCAACAAAACTCAAAGACAACCTACAGAATGGGAGAAGATATTTGCAAATGACATATCAGATAAAGGGCTAGTTTCCAAGATCTATAAAGAACTTATTAAACTCAACACCAAAGAAACAAACAATCCAATCATGAAATGGGCAAAAGACATGAACAGAAATCTCACAGAGGAAGACATAGACATGGCCAACATGCATATGAGAAAATGCTCTGCATCACTTGCCATCAGGGAAATACAAATCAAAACCACAATGAGATACCACCTCACACCAGTGAGAATGGGGAAAATTAACAAGGCAGGAAACAACAAATGTTGGAAAGGATGCGGAGAAAAGGGAACCCTCATACACTGTTGGTGGGAATGTGAACTGGTGCAGCCACTCTGGAAAACTGTGTGGAGGTTCCTTAAACAGTTAAAAATAGATCTGTCCTATGACCCAGCAATTGCACTGTTGGGGATCTACCCCAAAGATACAAATGCAATGAAACGCCGGGACACCTGCACCCCGATGTTTATAGCAGCAATGGCCACGATAGCCAAACTGTGGAAGGAGCCTCGGTGTCCAACAAAAGATGAATGGATAAAGAAGATGTGGTTTATGTATACAATGGAATATTACTCAGCCATTAGAAATGACAAATACCCACCATTTGCTTCAACGTGGATGGAACTGGAGGGTATTATGCTGAGTGAAGTAAGTCAGTCGGAGAAGGACAAACATTATATGTTCTCATTCATTTGGGGAATATAAATAATAGTGAAAGGGAATAGAAGGGAAGGGAGAAGAAATGTGTGGGAAATATCAGAAAGGGAGACAGAACGTAAAGACTGCTAACTCTGGGAAACGAACTAGGGGTGGTAGAAGGGGAGGAGGGTGGGGGGTGGGAGTGAATGTGTGACGGGCACTGGGGGTTATTCTGTATGTTAGTAAATTGAACACCAATAAAAAATAAATTTAAAAATAAATAAATAATTAAATGTAATCATAAAAAAAATCAATTACATTTCCATACATCTACAATAATCAATTCAAAATTAAATTAAGAAAATGAATCTATATACAATAACATTGAAAATAATAAAATATCAAAATATAAATTTAACAAAAGCACAAAATAAATATCAAAAACTCAAAGCCACTATTGAAAGTAAAAAGACATAAATAAATGGAAAGTTATCCTGTGTTCATAAATTGGAACATCTAATATTCTTAAGATAGCAATAATTTTTAATTGTTCTATAGATACAATTTAATCTTTATCAAATTTTCAGTTTTCTTTTTTGTTGATAGATTGACACATTGATCTTAATATGTGTATGATAATAAAAGTGATGTAGAATGTCCAAAACAATTTTAAATAAGAACAAAGTTGGAGGACTCTCCTTACTCTCCAATTTCAAAACTAACTAAAAATTACAGTAATTAAGAGTTATTAGGTTAGACTCATAAGTCAATGAAACAGAATTGAATGCCCAGAAACAAAATCTAACACTTATGATGAATTGATATTTGAAATTTTAAAAAAACAGCAAGAAAATTAAATGAGAAAGATGGATGCTTTCAAAATTTAAAATCATTATGCTTTAAATGACACCATCATGAAAATGAATACAAAGAATGGGTAAAAATATTTTAAGTCATATATCTGATAAGGGTTTAGTATCTAGAATATGTATAGAACATTTACAACTAAACAATAGAAAAACAAACAACCCAACTAAAATATATGTAAAAAATTTGAATAGACATTTCTCCAAATAAGATATGCAGATAATTTATAAAAAGTGCAAATATTCTCAACACCTCTGCCACGCATTAGGGAAATGCAAATCAAGAGCAGAATGAGAAACCAATTCACTTCCACTAAGGTGGCTATAAACAGAAAGATAGTCAATAACAAATGTTGAAAATGTAGAGAAACTGGAAACTTATACATTTATACATTGCTGGTGGACTATAAAATAGAGCAACCACTTTTTAAAACCATTTTTTTCCAGTTCATCAAAATCTGAAACATAAACTTACCATATAACCCAGCAATTCTCATCTTTTGCATCCACTCAATAGAAGTGAAAGTATAGGTCCACAGAAAACCTTATGCATAAATTAGTATTATTTGTAATATTAAGAAAGCAAAAAAAAATGTCTAACAAATGGGTAAACAAATGTGATTCATCTATATGATGGGATATTTGGCAATAAAAATTACTACAGTGTTAATACATGCTATAAATTGTATGAACCTGAAAATATGATAAATGAAAAGAGCAGAAATAAAAGGTTACATATTGTATGATACCATTTATATGAAATGTCCTTAAACCAAAAAAAAAAAAAAGTAGCATATGATTGCTTAAGTCTTCAAGGCAGGAAAGCAAGGGAGTGACTGCTAATGGATATAAAGTCATTTTGTAGAGTGAGGAGAATGTTCTAAAATTAGATTACTGTGCACACTGTACAGCTGTGCAAATATACTAAAACTCATTAATCATACACTTCAAATAGACCTTCTGAAGTATAAATTATATCTCAATAAAGTTAAAAACAACAACAAAACTGAAGCAGTTACATAGCTCCTTTTGCTCTTCAATGAGTTCAGTGACTGCATCTCTCCACTATAAGTTAAGACTGGGAGGTTTATTTTCTTTCAAGGTTATATTACAGGATTTCTAAACAGGACAACAGGTAAGAAGCATTTCCCAAAAAAGGGAGTTCAAATGCAATGTTGTTTTCTTATTTCTTCAATTAACTCTTGAGACACCTTTAATTTTGCCTTTCCAAAAGGAAAGATATACACATATAGACATCTATGCTTAACCAAAGAACACAAAGAGATCTTCTGATAAGCCTCAACTTGAAAATTCCTATCCCTGAAACCCAGTTTATCAAAGAATTTTAAGAAGACAATCTCTGAATATACTGGCATATTTAACTGCTTCGAACTATGCTCATAAATTGAGTTGGATTAGCTCTTTGAAGGAGATAATTAATTTAGAAAGGTGGAAGTAAATTTTACATTAAGTTAATTTGGAGAATAGAAATAGAAATTTAAAAAATGAGATTGGACAGGTTAAGAGAGAATATTAAGAGAGGAATGGTGTTCAGTAAGTACAAACAAGTCTTTCAAGAAGTGTTATAAATAAAAGAAAAATATTGCTGTGTTACCTAAGGGAAGGGAGACTGTTGTTTTGTTTTTAACACAGAATAACACTTATTTTTTTTATGAAAATTGATGATGTGGGCTGGATTTTTTAGTGTCACATCCTTCAATGAGTGAGTGTTAATGTACACAATCAGAGTTCTCATATTAGATTGGAGCACCATTTCATCCATACTAACATCAAGGAAAGTAGAGAATATGATTACATATCCAAGTTCAGTATTTGATAAAGACTAAAGTTTGTGGGGTTTCTTCCTGATTTGTTCTATTTTATTAGTAAAATATGAGTCTGTAAGGTAACCAGTAAAAAGTGGAAAAGCACAGTGAAGTTTGGACATGTATGAGATTAAAGTCAGAGCATTCCCTATTATGGTGTATTCTTTCTAGTTATAAACAGATTTTTTCTAGACTTCAATTTAACCAGGTGTGAGGCTTTTCCAGGAAGATAATTAAAGGAAAAAATGGCAAGTGGGTTGAAGATGTTTGCAAAGGAGTGACAATAATAATGAACCATAGGATACATGGTTTATATGGGAAAGGTTGATTACATGGTGAAGGCCAATGCAAAAGTGATAGAATCAATGATGAAAGTCTTGGTGGCATAAAATATGCAAGACTGGAAATGAGGAAAGAGAAATACCCCCAAAAAAATGGAAGTCAAAGACTGTAATGCTTGAATATAAAAATATGGAGAAATGATATTATAGTAGTCATCAATTATAATGTATAATCATGGCAGCTGGTGGTTGAAGCAGGCTGATGAATAGTACTACTGAAGTAGTAAAGTCAAGGAATTGAAAAGTATGGGAATTGAAATGAACATTCATGTAAAATTATGATACGAGTATTATTGGAAAGTAGAGAGTGACCAAAGTGTTAAACTTTTCAGGAAAAAAAAGCAAGAAAAATGCAAAACTTTATTTATATTCTTTCCATTCCTGTATAATGTTACTTTGTAGTGTATTAAAGTATATTTTCCTACCCCTTGAATTAGAGGCTGGACATTGTTGCTCTTTTTGGATGTTTTAGCAATCATGATGTAAGGAGAAGCTTATAAGCCACTTACAAAGTGAATGTTGCTGTTTTGAAGGACCCTATCAATGCTAATAGCATGCAAACAACCCCTCAAAAAAAAAAAAGACAAATTATAGGCCTATTTGCAGACTGATGAGACACCAAGTGGAGCAGAGATAAGATATGCTAGCTGAGACATCCTTGGACCAGTCAACCCAAGCAAAATTCAACCTTACTGAAGATACATGAGTGATGCCATCCAGTAAGAGAAAATCAGAATAAATTTTAAAACTGTGAGTTAAATGAATAGTTGGGTGGCTTTTTTTTTTTTTTTTGAACCACTAAATTTTGGAGTACCTTATTATACAGAAAAAGCAAACTGATATACAAAAAAAAAAAAAAAAAAAAGGATTCAAGAATCTTTGGAGGTGCAGCTCCCGGCTTTAATGAGCCTGGGCTGCCCGCGCCCACCACTTGGGAGCTGCCGGTGCGGGCGCTGCCCCTCGCGCCAGCGCGCCTGGCCGCCTGGCTGCTGGCCCTGGAGCAGCTGTGCGCAGTCCTCAAAGTGTTGTTAATAACAGCACTTGTAGTCGAAGGGATTGTTGTGGCCCAAAAGACCCAGGATGGACAAAATATTGGAATCAAGCATATTCCTGCAACCCAGTGTGGCATTTGGGTTTGAACCAGCAATGGAGGTCATTTTGCTTCACCAAATTATCCTGGCTCTTATCCGCCAAACCAAGATACAAAGGAGTGTATCTACATTTTGGAAGCGGCTCCGTGTCAAAGAATAGAGTTGACCTTTGACGAACATTATTATATAGAACCATCATTTGAATGTCGGTTTGACCACTTGGAGGTTCGAGATAGGCCATTTGGTTTCTCTCCACTTACAGATCGTTACTGTGGTGTGAAAAGCCCTCCACTAATTAGATCAACAGGGAGATTCATGTGGATTAAGTTTAGTTCTGATGAAGAACTTGAAGGACTGGAATTTTGAGCAAAATATTCATTTATTCCAGATCCAGACTTTACTCACCTAGGAGGTATTTTAAATCCATCCCAGATTGCCAGTTTGAGCTCCTGGGAGCTGATGGAATAGAGCGTTCTAGTCAAGTAGAACAAGAAGAAAAAACAAAACCTGGCCAAGCAGTTGATTGTATATGGACAATTAAAGCTACTCCAAAAGCCAAGCAGTCTTCACACCTTCTTCACCAGGAGTACCTTCCATCCGAAGAATCACTTTCTTTGCTCACCAGTGAGAAAGTCCTCTTCTGTTAAAGTTTTATCATGAGATTGTTGCAATTCAAATCTAGTAATTTCAGTTTGAAATATTGAGAAAATTACCAAATGTGATCCAGAGACACAAAATGAGCAAATTCTGTTGGAAAACTGGCTCTGATAGATTTGCTTGATACAGCATTGCCACAGATTTTCAATATGTAAAAAATGCAGTATCTGAGAAGCGCAAAAAACAGGGTATGCCTGTATTTTTACAGAAAGGCCACCAAGAACAATGAACTGGAAAACTACTTGCATACTCAAACACCAGTGACTTCTTTTTTATACATAAGTAGATTTTTCTGAAACATCACCCATTAACTACTTTATCCCATTTTGAGTATTCACTGGTTAGGGTGGTTAATCTTTAATATTTTTTACTTTGAATTTTTTTTTAAGATTTTGTTTATTTATTCATGAGAGAGACAGAGAGAGAGAGGCAGAGGCAGGCTCTATGCAGGGAGCCTGATGTGGGACTTGATCCCTGGACCCCAGGATCTTGCCCTGAGCCAAAGGCAGACACTCAACCGCTGAGCCACCCAGGCGTCCCTCCTTTGAATTTCTTAAATCTGTTTGCCCATTTAGTTAAACACAGTTTTAAAAATTTGATCCAATTCCCATGTCAATTGTGTATAATATTTTGGATTTTTAATTTAAAAAATGTAGTGATTAAAGTTACATTCTCTAGTGTTCAATATTACATTTCTAAAAATTTATGAATATAGAATTTCTCCAAGAAGTATTTCAGAAAGAGAGCAAGAACTAAGAAATAATAATTTCATAAACACTTAGATGACTAAATATTATCAAATAAAAAAGGAAAAACTATGTAATATTATAGGTATAGAGGAAATCTATGTTCCCATTATCTTTTCTACATACCCTATCATGAGTTTGAGTTTTATAATTCTTATATACAGTTTTGTATCTTCATATTTATGTACTATTCAAATATATACTATTCTGTATATTTTAAAAATTTGTATCAATTGTGGAAATAAATCAGTATCCATTCTCCTTTTTAAAAAAAAAAAAAAAAAGAATCTTTGGAGGTGCCTGGGTGGCTCAGCTGGTTAGACATCTGACTTTTGGTTTCAGGCTCAAGTCATGATTGCGGAGCCTACTTGAAATTCTCCCTCTCCCTTCCCTCTGCACCCCCCCCCCCAAAAAAAACTTTAAATTACAAGAAAAGAATATACAAAAATATCTAATTTATGGAAATAATGAAATAAAATGCCTAACAAATGTGTGAAATCTATAGGAAGAAAATTCATAAACTTCTCGGGGATTAAAAAATAATTACAGGCAGCAGAACTTCTGAGATGGTAAAATGATGAGCTCTGTAAATCCTAAATCCTTTCCACAATAAGCAATGATAAAACAAAATTTTCAAAAAAAAAAAAAAAAAAACATTTCAAGATTCTTGAAATTGACCACATACAAAAAACAAGAAGCATTTATTAAATAAAAACTTCTAATATTATGGAGAGAGTAGTAAGAATCTGTTGCATTTTATTTACTTGAGGCTGTTCCCATCAACATCTCAAGTTCTTCTGTATAGTAATTCTGCCATGCTAGGTCAAGACATATAAGCGAGCAGCTTCCCTTCTAGAAGAAGATGAGTTGATATGGAGCAGAGCAAGGGCAAAATGCCCTGAATGCATGCCTAGATACATCGTCAAAAACAATAGTAATCTCTGTATCGATTGAACATCAAAAGTCATTATTACAGCTAATCTCAGGATGTGATTCTCATTGTTTCAAAAAACAATCCAAAGACTAACATGGAGGTGGAGGGAATACAACAGCCATCGTATACAACGTATATGTTGATTCATATATCTTTGGTAGTCTGGAATATTCCATGAATACACAAGATATCATTCAGGCTCAGGAAAGACAATATAAGATCCAAGATATCCACAAGATCATGTATAAACAAACTGGAGACATTACTTACTAGCAGAAGACACATGTGAAAATCCTGATACAAAATTAAAACCTCCCTGACTTGGAAGACTACATAAATATTGAATACTATCCCCCATCCACAGATAAATCCCAGATAGAAGACTTACTGCTCAGTTGTTGAAAGATAACCTTTGACTCATCATTGACTAGCTGACCACTAAAATATGCTGACCATATTATACATACAAAACAAAACAACAAAACCTAGGAAACCTGGCTTAAAAATAGAAACAAAGGGGGAAAACCAGTAATAACCAACATTTTAAAACTGCCTACAAGAGACTCATTTTAGACCTACTACATCTGCAGATTGAAAGTGAAAGGATGGAGAAATGTACATGATATAAATGGATGTCAAAAGAAACCCAAAACAGTAATATTTACATGGGATAAACTAGACTCTAAAACAAAGTCTTTAACAAAAGATAAAGGGCACTAAATAATCATAAGGGGGACAATCCAACATGAAGATGTAACAATTGTAAATACTTATGCCCCAACATGGGAGCACCCAAATATGTAAAAATTAAAAACAAATATAAAGGAACTCATTGATAAAAATAGTATGAGACATTAACCTATTACTTATATCAATAGGCAGATCATCTAAACATAAAATCAACAATGAAAAATGGCTTTGAATAGCACACTGGAACAGATAGACTTAATAGATATATTCAGGATATTCCATCCTAAAACAGCAGAATATAAATTCTTTTTAAGTGCACATAGAACATTCTCAAGAATAGATCATATATTAGATAACAAATCAGGCCCCCTCAAATACGAAAAGACTGAAATAATACCATGCACCTTTTTTGACCACAATGCTATGAAACTTGGAAGTCAGTTAAACTACAAAATTTAGAAAAACCACAAATACATGGAGGTTAAACAACATGCTACTAAACAATAAATGGGCCAACCAGGAAATATAAGAAGAAATTTTATATATATATATATATATATATATATATATATATATATGCAGTATATACATATATACATATATATATGCAGTATATACATATATATACATATGTACATATATACATGTATACATAGAGTATATATGTACATGGAAACAAATAAAAATGAAAATACCACAGTCGAAAACCTTTGAGATACAAGAGAAAAATATATAATAATACAGGCCTATTCCAAGAAGCAAGAAAAATCTCAAATAAACAACCTAGACCTACATTCAAAAGAGCTAGAGAAAGAACAACAAGTGAAGCCTAATCCAGCAGAAGAATGATATAGAAACTAAGAAAAACAAAACACAATAGATCAATGAAATCAGGAGCTAGCTTTTAAAAAAAAAAATAAATAAAATTGATAAACTTAAAGCCAGGCTTATCGAAAAGAGAAAGGACCCAAATAAAATTACAAATGAGAGAGGAGAAATAACAACAATTACCACAGAAATATAATTATAGGAAAATATCATTAAAAAATATACCAAAAAATTGGTCAACCTGGATAAATTGCTAGAAATATATAGACTTTCAAAACAGAAATAGGAGAAATAGAAAACTTAAGCAGACCAATAACTAGCAAAGATATTGAATCAGTAATGAAAAAAAAAAAAAAAAAACTCCAAACAAACAAAAGTCCAGGGCCAGATAGCTCCACAGGCAAATTCTACCAAACATTTAAAGAAGAGCTCATGCCTATTCTCAAACTACTCCAACAAATAGAAGAGGAAGGAAAACTTTCAAACTCATTCTATGATACCAGCATTACCCTAATACCAACACCAGATTAAGACTCCACTAAAAAAGAGAACTATAGGCCAGTATCACTGAAGAATATTGATGCAAAAATTCTCAATAAAATAGTAGCAAATTGAATCCAACAACATAGTAAAAAAGTCATTCACCAATCAAGTAAGATTCATTCTTGGGTTGCCAGGGTGACTCAATAAGCACAAATCAATCTATGTGATATGACACATTAATAAAAGAAAGGATAAAAACCATGGTTATTTCAATAGATGCAGAAAAAGTACCTGACAAGTACAACAACCATTCATGACAAAAACCCTCAACATAGTAGGCTGAGAGGGAACATACCTCAACATAATCAAGACAATTTATGAAAAATTCATAACTAACATCATCTTCAGTGGAAAAAACAGAATTTTTCCTCTATGGTCAGGAACAAGACAGGGATGTACACTCTCATCATTGTTATTTAATATAGTTCTGGAAATTGTAACTACACTGATCAGATAACAAAAAGAAATGAAATACATCCAAATCAGCAAGGGAGAGATCAAACTTTCACTATTTTCAGATGACATGATACTCTATATGAAAAACCTAAAAGACTCTACCAAAAAATTGCTAAAACTAATACACAAAGTTAGTAAAGTTGCAGGATATGAAATTAACGTACAGATATTTGTGCATTCCTATACACCAATAATGACACAGCAGAAAGAGAAACTAAGGAATTAATCCCATTTACAATTGCACCAAAAACTACAAGATACCAAGGAATCAACTAACCAAAAAAGTTAAAGACCTGTACTCTGAAAACTATCAAAAACTAAGAAAAGAAACTGAAGAGAAATGAAAATATGTTCCATGACTCATGGATTGAAAGAACAAATACTGTTAAAATGTCTATAGTACCCAAAGCAATCTGCACATTTAAGTAATCCTTATCAAAATACCAACATTTTTCACAGAAATAAAACAAAAAATCCTAAAATTTGTATGAAACCATAGAGACCCTGAATAACCAAAACAATAATGAAGAGTAAATCTGAAGACATCATGTTTCCAGCATCATAATCACATCTTTATGTTACAAAGCTGTAGTGATCAAAACGATATGGTACTGGCACAAAAATAGACACATAGATCAGTAAAACAGAATAGGAAACTCAGAAATGAACTCAAAACTACATGGTCAATTAATCTTTGTCAAAGCAAGAAAGAATATCCAAGGAAAAAAGACAGTCTCTTCAACAAATGGTATTAGGAAAACAGGATAGCAACATGCAAATAATGAAACTGGACCACTTTCTTATACCACGCACAAAAGTAAATTCAAAGTGGATGAAACACCAAAATGTGGGACTTGAAGTCGTGAAAATACTAGAGAACACAGGCAGTAACTTCTCTGACATTGGCCACAGTGACTTCCTTTTAGATATAGCATCCTGAGGCAAGGGAAACAAGAAAAAATAAAACATTGAGATTTCATCAAAATAAAAACTTCTGCACAGCAAAGGAAACAATTAGCAAAACTAAAAGGCAGCCTAAGAATAGGAAAAGATATTTTCAAATAATGTAACTGGATAAAGGTTAGTACTCAAAATATATAAAGAAGGTATAAAATTCAATACCAAAAAAATCAATAATCCAATTTAAAAATGGGTGAAAAACATCGACATTTTTTCCAAGAAGACATACAGATGGCTAACATACACATGAATGCTCTACATCACTCATTATCAGGGAAATACAAATCAAAACTGCAATGAAATATCACCTCACAGTTGTCAGAATGGCTAGAATCCACAACACAAGAAGTAGCAGGTGTTGGTGAGGATGTGGACAAAAGAGAACCCTCTTGCACTGTTTGTGAAAATGCAAATTAGTGTATCATTCTGGAAAACAGCATGGAGTTTCCTCAAAAAGTCAAAAATAGAAATATCCTATAATCCAGCAATTACACCACTAGGATTTATCCATAGTATACAAAAATACTAATTATAAAGGATACATAAACTCCAACATGTATAGCAGCATTATCTACAATAGCTGAAATATGGAAACAGCCCAAGACTTCATCGACTGATAAATGAATAAAGAAGATGTGAGATATATATATATTATATATATATATCACATGTGATATATGTATCTATCTGAGATATATCTCAGATATATCTATCGCTGTGGCCAATGTCGATAGATAGATAGATAGATAGATACATAGATAGATATCACATATCAGATGTATATATATATTATATATATTATATATAATGGAATATTACTCATCCATAAAAAAGAATGATATCTTGCCGTTTGCAACGACATGGTTGGAGCTAGAGAGCATTATGCTAAGTGAAATAGTCAGAGAAAAACAAATACCATATGATGTCACTCATATGTGGAATTTACAAAATAAATAAGCAAAGAGGGGGAAGAAAGAAAGAGGCCTAAATAAACAAACAAACAAACAAACAAATAAATAAACAGATCTTAACTATAGAGAACAAACTAACGGTTACCAGATGAGAGGTAGGTGGGAGAATGGTTGAAATAGGTGATGAGGATTAAGGAGGACACTTGTGATGAGCACTAGGTATTGAAAGCAAGTGCCAAATTACTATATTTTACACCTGAAATTAATATTATACTGTATGTTAACTAACTGTAATTTAATTAAAACGTTCATAAAAGGATAACAAAATACGCTGAAACAGCTAAGAGAAAAGAAAGAACTAAGGAAATTCAGGAAATGGAACATGATTTATGAACAAAATGAGAATAATAAAGATAGAGAAATTATAAAAAGAAATGAAACAAATTCTGGAGTTGAATAATGCAATAAGTGAATTGAAATTCATTAGAATGGTTCAAAAGTAGATTTGAAGAGACATAAGAATCAGCGGACTCAAGAATAGAATAATTGAAATTACTGAGTCTAAGAATCAGAGAGAAAAAAATAATTATAAGATACTATTGTGCAGAACAATATATGAATTATGGAAGTCCCTAATAAAGAAGTTTTTTGAAGAAACAATGGCCAAAAACTTCCCAAATTTGATGAAACACATGAAACTATAAATCCTGGAAGCTCAACAACAATAAGAAGGATAAATCCAAAGGGCATCACATCAATACACTTTATAATCAAAGACATTACAACCAAACTATCAAAGTTAAGACAAATATAGAATATTGAAAGCAGCAAGAGAGAAGTAATAATAAATTATCAGTCAATTTTTCATCAGAAATCTCAGACACCAGGGACAACTGTGTGGCTCAGACAGTTAAGTATTGGACTCTTGATTTCAGCTCAGGTCATGGCCTCAGGGTTGTGAGATCAAGCCCCGGATCAGGCTCCATGTTAAATGTGGAGTCTGCTTAAGATTGTCTCATTGCTCCTTTCCCTATTCCCTCTGTGTCTCTCTTGAAAAGAAGAGGAGAGGAGAAGGGGGGGAGGGGAGGGGAGGGGAGAGGAGAGGGAGGAGATATCACATATCTCCTATAGAGATTCTATCTATAGAGATTCTCCTATAGGAGATTCATATCTCCTATAGAGAGTCCCTAAACAAGAAAATAACACTATTTTACTGGAGGATAAAAATGAGAGAGAAGAGAAGAGGAGAAGAGAAGAGAAGAGAAGAGAAGAGAAGAGAAGAGAAGAGAAGAGAAGAGAAGAGAAGAGAAGAGAAGAGAAGAGAAGAGAAAAAAATGAAAAAAAAAAAAAAAGAAGAAACCTCAGAGGCCAGAAGACAATGGGATGACATATTTAAAGTGCATTTTGCATTTATGCAAAATGGTACATTCACTTTAGAAGAAAGTCTAGCAGTCTCTTACAAAATGGAACAAACTCTTACCATATGATCTAGCAATAATACTCCTTGGTATTTACCCAAAGGAGTCAGAACTTATGCCCACACAAAGACCTGAACATGGATGTTTTTAGCAGTTTGGTTCACAATTTTCAAAACTTGTAAACAACCAAGATATCCTTCAGTAGCTGAGTGAATAAATAAATTGTGGTATATTCAGACAATAGAATTTTATTCAGTGCTGAAAAGAAATGAACTATTAAGCCATGAAAAGGCATGGAGTAAAGTTAAAAACATATACTAAGGTGAGGAAAATAGTTGTAATGGCTACATAGTCTAATTTTCAATTATATGACATTCTGAAAAAAACAAAACTATGGAGATAGTAAAATAATTAGACATTTCCAAGCATTAGGAAGATGAGAGGGATAAATAAAAATTACTAAGAAACTATTCTAAAGGTAGCAATGGTTTTAATTTACGTCAATTATGTAAAACTAAGAATAAATTGATAGAGATTTGATTTCCAACTTATTAACAATACTAATAATTTAAAATACATTAAAACAGATATAAAGCAAAAGTAGTCATTTATTGTCATTTCTTAAAAATTTATTCCAATTTCTTATAAACCTTCATTGCTAATATAAATGGACATAAAACAAATAAATCAAAATATACTTACCAAATTCTTTTCAACTACAACATGCATTTCTATATACTGAGAGAACTCAGAAGGTGGCTGAAAAAAAACAAAAATTTTATATCAAAATAGAAGTATTACTTAAATATTTTAATATATATCATTACCTCATGAATTCAGTGTCACAAAATATACTTTTATATATAAAAAAAGAATTAGATAATATAATCAAAACTTGCTATCATTGAATCATTTTCAGAAATTTTGCCTTTGTCACTTCTTTTGCATTTGATCAAATATTCAATTTACTCAAGAAAAGCTTTCCATTACTTCCAGTGGGCAACTTCTCATTGGTACTGGGCTATTCATATTATTTTCTCTAAAGAAACTTTTCTATTGACTTTCCATTACAAAATATGTGTGTTTAATTAGCTTAAAAATTCTATTATACTGTAGCGTGTGGTCCTCTTTTTTATTCCTATACCCCAAAGGAGTGAGGACACATCTCTATCTAAAAGAATGAGATATCATTTGAAAGATAAAGTAATTTTTGTATAATTTACTTCAGAAAAACGTTAGCCAAATAATTTTAAAAAAATGTTCGCCAACAAATAATTAAAATGACAAACTTTCTTAAATCAGATCACAGATATTTCAAGATGTATATTCTGAGTATGATGTGATCCACTTAGATCATAGTAGTTAAATTAGGCATAAATGTGAAGCCTAACGGTATTTCAAATCTTGCTTATCATTTATGTTACTTAGATTGTTTTCCCAAAATGAGGACAAAGTAATAATTGTTATAATTACTATTAATAAAATGTTACTTTTATTCATCATTATTTTTCATGAAGGAGGAACGCACATGTGAGACAAATGCTGCAAGCACTTTGAGACTATAAGTGTGGAAAATTCAAAATATTTTGTTACTAAAATAGCATATCGCCTATATGCACTGAAAAATATCTGGAAGCAGAAAAGGATAATCAAATATCAGAAATTGAGGAAAATTTTGTCATGTTTATTTTAGTGTCTGCATTTTTTCTTCTTTACACTGATATTTAATCCTTTGAAAGTTCAAAACCATTGCATTTTAAACTGTTTTTCTTTAACATAGAAAGAGAATAATTAAGGAGGGAACAACAAATCTGGGGATTTAATAAAGATGAAAAGAGTGATGATTTTAGTAATTTAAAGGAAAAAGAAAAGCTGAGAAAGGTCAGATAGAAAACTTTAGGATTGATTACTCATTTCCCCCCCCTCACTTTAAAATTCTTTCTTAGCCCAACTTTTGGAGATTTGAGGGTTTCATTTAAAAAATGCTAATGAGGGATCCCTGGGTGGCGCAGTGGTTTAGCGCCTGCCTTTGGCCCAGGCCGCGATCCTGGAGACCCGGGATCGAATCCCACATCGGGCTCCCGGTGCATGGAGCCTGCTTCTTCCTCCCCCTGTGTCTCTGCCTCTCTCTCTCTCACACTGTGCCTATCATAAATAAATTTTTTAAAAAATTTAAAAAATAAAAATAAAAATAAAAAATGCTGATGAAATCCCCTTATGGTTTACTGCTTTCTTGTCATTTCTTCCAAAATTAAGCACTAAATTTTGCATAACAGTCTTGCATATAGGATTCTATCCTTTTATTAAAGTCCCTAAACAAGAAAATAACACTATTTTACTGGAGGATAAAAATAAAATAAACATTTAAATTAATTAAGAAAAATAATGTATTAATGGATTGAGAGATTCAAATCTGTTTTTGTTTTGTTTTGTTTTAATGAATATTAGTGTTGCTTAACATTCCCTGAATTAATTTTTGATCATTGTCATACTTGAGATTGGGATTGGTAATATTCAGTTAATAATAATTTATTCATTTACTGAGCAATAAGCTTGTATGCAGAAAAAATACACAGTTCATCCTAAACAAATAAAAATTTAAGACAAAAATGCATAAAATAATGCCAGGAATTGTGTGTGTTGGAAAAGTGAGTAGATATTTGATTTCAAAAGACCTCTAAAGCCATTTTATTTAATAAGAGAAAGTACCCATATACAGAGACAATTTGCTTAGATATATGTTATATAAAGATATCTCCAAATGCAGGAAAGTTTCCTTTAGTCAAGTAAATGCTAAAGAATTATATCTAAGCAAGAAAATCACATAACACTACCTGATGATCTAATTGCAACATGGATAGGTTAAAGATTTAAGTTTAAAAATTGTCAAAGGTCATTAATACAAATATTCAGGGAGTAAGATGGGACATGAAGATAAGTGATGATAGATACATAAATGATAGATAGATATAGGTAGATAGATAAGTAGGTAGATAGATAATGTGTGTTTGTATATTTTATCTTGGGATTACTCAAGAAAAAAACTTGAAAGAGAGTGGCAGATCTGTAAATCACAGTAGATAAATCAATGGAAAAATACATGACAAACAAATGAAAGCCTGAGATATAACATGAAAAATAGCAGTATCTAAAATGTGAATGCATAAGGAAAAGTCAGAAAAAGTGGGATAGAATGGAAAACTGGAGAGTTTTATCAGGGAGTAAAGTGAGTAAAAAGTTCTAGAGAGTTTTTATTTTATTTCACCATCAGTATCAAACTTAATGGCAATGGACTGAATCCTTTCCTCCTAAGATTGGAAAAAGACAAAGATATCTCTTCTCACTAATTCAACATTATACTTGATGTGCTAACCAGGGCAATTTAGCAATGAAAAATAAATGGAAGGCATCTTAATTGCAAAAGAAGAAGTTTGCAATAAAAATTAATTGTGCAATAGTATTTCAATAAAAAATGTAGAGATAAATTTCACAAAAGAAATTTTGATGACAACTTGAAGACTAAACTGTATAAAACATTGCAAAAGAAATTAAAACCTAATAGCCAAAGGCTACTCAATGTTCACAGATAGAAAGAGTTAATATTGTTAAATGGCAATATTTCCCAGAGAAATCTACAAAATCAACAAAATCCCATCTGGCTTTTTAAGGGAATTAAAATAAATAAAATTTAAAATTTATTTGGAAATGAATACTACCCAAAGTAGCCAAACAGTTTCATAAAAGAGCATCCCTGAAGAGTGTACATCTACTAATTCCAAAGCATACTTCAAAGGTATAGTGGTTAAAAAAAAATAAAATGTGGTTCTGGTATATGAATAGACATAAAGATCAATGAAACATAACTGCAGAAAAAAAAAAAAAAAAAAAAGAAACATAACTGCAGAAATAATTCCAAACATTTATGATCAACTGTCCTTTAGGTGAAAAAAAAAATGAAAATTCAGTGGAACAACGTATATTTTTTTCACTAAAAAATATTTTGGGAAAACTAGATTCCAAACAAAAAATGATGAATATAGAACTCTATCTGATTCCATTCAAAAAATTGACTTAAAATGTATCATATATTAAAATGTAAGAGATTGAATAATAAAAGTTTTAGAAGAAATATAGTAATGATTTTTCTAACTCTGGTGTGGTGGATAGTTTTATCTGTCAACTTGATTGGGCTACAATGCCCTGATTTGTAGTTAGACATTATTCTAGATGTTTCTGTGAAGGTAGTTTTGAAGATAAACATTTTTATTGGGGGACTTTGAGTAAAGCAGATTACCCTTCAAAATGATTGGACCTCATCCAATCATACATATATATACATGCATTTTGTTGGTTATGTTTCTCTGTAGAAATGTCTGCCCTGAAAGAAATCCTTAACTACTGTATTTGCTGAGCTGAGATTGTTGAAAACAAAACTCAATCTCATTTATAGGAATGGATGAAATATTATGTAAATTGAATTTCCAATGTTACATGTGTCTACTATTAAAATGTGGACATAATTGGGAAGGAATAAGATCTTGAAAATTGGAATAAAAACATATGGGAAGACTCTGATGAAGCTCGAGTTCACTGAACCCCTAAATTCTGATGAATCTTCTTTTCTAGTAGAAGCAATCTCTCCATTCCTGTATAAGAAGATTAACCCTGTCTTTCTTGAGGAAAATGTAATGGTCTCTCATGAGGCTGTCGCCTTTAAAGATGCTGGTGACTCTCTTCAGGACCCTAGATATGTATCTTCAATATTTATGTGAATTGCTTTTGTGTTAATTATATCAAAATTTTGGCATAATAAATATGGAGAAAGGAGTGCATCTGCAGACAATAAAGATCTAGATCACAAGAAAACATGCTACTAACAGTGGAAAATGCCAGGTTGTAGTTCTAATAAATTGAATACTAGTTTTAAGGCTTACAATAGAGGTCATGAAGTTTCTGGTATATCTATCTATCTATCCAGTCTGTAATGTATGTTAATGTAAATAATTTGTACATTAGAAAAATACATTGTTTATATTGCTGCATAGTAATCATATAGTTTACTCAATCACCTACCTCTATACTTTGTATTTTATGGGACATTTCTCTTGACTCAATATCCTTCTCAGCATATAAAGAAACACCTTTATTCTTATGTTTTACTTGATAAACCACATGTTCAAAACCAATTGAAGGCTCCAAGGGCTCAATACCATAACTTACATTTTCAAACTGTAGTAAGCCCCTACAAATATCAAAAAATAAGTAAATAAATAAAATAATGCATTTTTAAAGTCAATACAATAAATAAATAGAAAATGACAGTGAATGAGTTTAATAGTATGTAGATTATTTTGAGTCAGTCTTAGATGGTAAAGTAGGAAAGAGTTACTGAATGTCCACAAACTCACTGAGTGGCAAGAATTGTAACATAATTGGTATTCACTTAGCCATTAATATTTTATAGTTTACAAATATATCAAAAATCTCAATTCAAGATTGAGTAGGAGACATAACAAGAATTTGCATATTATGCTTTTCCACTGACAGTTTTCTACAATAAGCCATGCCTCACTTTAAAACTCCTGAATATAATTTTTAAGAATTTAAAAATTTGGGGGGCCCTTGGGTGGCTCAGTCTGTTAAGCAATTGACTCTTGGTTTTCGATCAGGTCATGGTCTCAGGGTCATGAGATGGAGCCCCCTGTGGCAGGCTTCATGCTCAGCCTTCTCCCTCTGCTCCTCCCCACTTCTGCTCTCTCCCTAAAAAAATAAAAAATAAAAAATAAATAAAAAATTAAAAATTAAAAAATTAAAAATTTCTAAAACACGGTTCTACTTTGTAATCATAAAATTATATAACGAACCTGAGTCCAGAACATGTGCTAACGATGGCCATAGAATTTGGATAACCCTCAATATACCCTTGGTAGTAGCAAAAATTCTGAAAAATAAAGATACCTCTATTAGCATAATTCATTAGAACAATTCATGTTAAAGGAAATATTTTCAAATATTTAAAACATATATGTTTATTTGCATATATGTGTCAAATACTCATTATTTCCAAAATAGATTTATAAGATTATTCCTTGAGCATTTGATTCAATTATCCAAAAATTTTCCTGTTATAAATTACACATGACATTTGCAGTCACTAGGGTCAAAGTAAAAATCATCAAAAACTTTTTTTCCACACTCTCTTGACTTAATTTTGCAGGATAGAGGTTAAAAAATTGAATCCAAAAGATAATTTGTTCTTTTCAGAATTACTTGAGTACAATGGCCAACTAACTTGCATTAACTCTCACTGATAATAAAGCAAAAAGGTAAAGGAGGGGGACAGGGAATCCTCACTAAAAACAAAACCGCATTTTTTTAAGATTTGCATTTGTAATGGTTTTCAGTTGAGGGCACTCCTCAAGTCAGGTCAGCATAATATTTCAACAAAAAAACCCAAATTATTGACCAGAGTTTGAAAGTGTCTAGAAAATGAGATATGATATTCAAGAAAGGAGGAGGCACAGAATCAGGCTTTAAAAATGTGTGCTATTAACTCAGGTGTAGGTTTTTTACTTACAACTAAATTGACACTATATGAAAATAGTTTAGTAGAAACTAAAACCAAAAAAAATGGAAGAACTAAGGAGAGCTTTTTGGTTGTCTCCAAACTCAAAAGTAGAGTTTGGAAACTGGTTCCCGTCTAGTTATTTGTCTGCAATAGCAAGAATAAAAAAAAAAAAAAAAAGTCACAAGCTCCAATGTATCATTGAATATGGCTAGTATATGATTTTAAAATATTGTATATATGAATAAAAGAAAAACGTGGCCCCTAGTCAAGAGAACAATCCAAAAGAGAGCTGACCCTGAAATAAGTCAGGATTTTGGAATTAGTAGAGAAAAAAAAAAGGCATTAAATCAGTATTAAAAATGTGATCAAAAATATAAAGGAAAGTTTGAGAACAATAAGCAAATTCAGCAAAGAAATAAGCGTTATACAAATGCCAACTCTAAATTTTAGAACAAAAAATATATTTAAAATGAAATGTACAGAATAGGTTTTACTGCACATTAAAGAAGGTAAAAGAAAAGGTTAAAAAAAAGAGTATGGATCTATAAGATATTATCAAATCTGAAAGAAAATTGAGAAAAAAAAGGGACTTTAAAAATTAAATATAGTTGCAGCAACCAGTAAGGCTATATTATCTAACATATGCTTAATTGGAGTTTCTGAGAAATGGAAAGAAAAAAATAGGTAGAAAAATATTGAAGAGATAATGGCCAACACTTCCCCAAATTCAGTGAAAAACTACAATTACAGATTGAGAGACTGAATATACAAATGGACAAAGGCCAGACCAAATATTAAAAATAGTCCTTCAGTAACCTGTCCAGAAAACCAATCCCATTGTTGACAATAAATAGCCCAGAAAGCCAGCCCACTGCAAATCAGATTTCATATTGCTATCTCCAGTAATAATCCAGGAAGCCGAACAATAACTTATATAACAGTCACCCCCAGATAATCAAGACTTGATTAAAAACTATCAGCTTACCTAATTTTTTGTCTCTCCTTCCAATTTAGGACCAAGCAGAGAAAATTAAATATGTACTCCTAAACATAAAACATAAAATACTTCACAATTTCTAGTTAGCCTACACCTTCCTCAGGCCAACAACCTCTAATCAGGGATTCATGAAGCTTTCCCTTTTTTCTATCATATGAATGAGATAGGGACAGATAGGGCTAGGCAGGGAAAGATAAGAGAAGGCCCCCCCGAGTCAGGTTCCCATAAATCCCAAGGACATTGAGATGCAACAAAAACAGAGATAGGAAGTAAATCCAGCCCCCTGGCCCCAAAATGCTAGGGAGTATCTTCCTTTAACATCTACCAAGTAATCACCAAGACTCAAAACAATCATATGTCATTCATTCAAAATGGCTCAAGAAATCCCAAGTCCATCAACTTTCTAATGAGGTTTTCTATAAGAGGCAAGCTGAAAAAGCCCTCAGTGGCAACACTGTCAGGATCCCTTTCACTTCTGAGAACTTTCTCTATATCTTTGCTTAATAAATTTCTATTGCTTTACTCCTCTCATTTCTCCATGAGATTCATTTTTTGACTCTGTAAGACAAGAGCCAAGTTCTCCCACTTCATAAACCTTTCCTACTTTCCTCCTGCTTTTGAGTGTCTGCCAAGATTCAACTCTCTCACTCTGGCAAGCTTTGAATAAGTAGTCTTCACTTATTCTCATTGTTTGGTTTTGCTTATTTCCACAAGATCTAAGGAACTCATTAGTATAAAAAAAAAAAAAGCAAGCAGTAGAAACTACTTATGAAAGTGACCAGATATTGGATTTAATAGGAAAAAAACTTAAAGGAGGAGACATTATAATTATGTTCAAAGAATTATTGAAGGAAACCATGATTTAAAAATAGATGTATGATGATATCATATCCAATAGAGACTATCAATAAAAGGTAGAGATTGTCAGAAAAAGTAAAAAACAAGACAAATCTATAATCTGTCAACATGTACCATGCTTTAAATTCAAAGATACAAATAGATGGAGAATAAAAGAATGAAAAAAGTTGTATCATGAAATAGCATCCCCAAGCAAATCAGATAAAATAGACTTTAAAAAAATTTTTTTTACTAGAAATGAAGAGTAACATTCTAGAATTATTAAAGTTTCAACACATCAGGAAGATATAACATTTTTAACACATGTGCACCAAATAACAGAACACCAAATGCACAAAGCAAAAAAAACTAGGTAAAATTAAAAGCAGAAATAGACAATTCAACAATCATAGTTGGAGACTTCTTTTCTTTTTCTATTTCACATTCAGTAATGGATAGAACAACTAGACAGAAGATCAACAAGAAGATATAAAGCTTGAAAACAGCATAAATCAATGAAGCCTAGCAGACATCTGTTAAACACTCCACCAAATAACAATAACAACAGAATATACATTCTTCTTATGTATACACAGAACATTTTCTAGGATAGACTATATGCTAGGCCATAAAAAAGCCTCATTTAAAAGTATATAAATAATAAAAATATGTTCCTAAAATAGCATGAAATTCAAACTCGTTTACACAAAAATTTGGAAAAACTCACAAATATGTGGAAATGAATAACCTACTATGGGTCAAAGAACAAATAAACCTGAATCCACAAAATACTTTAAAGTAAGTTAAAATGAAGGTATACCATACTAAAAAGTATGGTAGGTAGTTAAATTAGAGATAAATTTATGTGGATAAGCGCATATATTAAGAAAGAAGAAAATCTTTTCTTTTTTTAAATATTTTATTTATTCATTAGACAGAGAGAGAGAGAGAGGCAGAGACATAGGCCAAGGGAAGCAGGCTGTCTGTAAGGAGCCTGATGCGGGACTCAATCCCAGAACCCTGAGATCACAACTTAAGCCAAAGGCAGATGTTCAACCCTGAGCCACCCAGGTGCCCAAGAAAGAAGAAAATCTTAAATTAATATCCTAACCACCCACCTAGGACATGGGGAAAAAAAAAAGAAAAGAAACTAAATCTACATCAAACAGAAGAAAGGAAATAATAAAGATTAGAGTAAATAAATAAATAAGAACAGATAAAAAATAAATCAATAAAACCAAAATGTGACTCTTTAAAAAATTAAATAAAAATGACAAATCTTTATAACAGCCTGAGTTTGATACAGAAACTTATTTCTCAACAAATAAAGTGCATTAATGGGTTTATGTGCTTGAGATTAACATAAACTTTACCATATAACTCTATCAGTTGAAAGCAGCTAGTCTGGTTGGAAGATTCCCTAGGTTCCTTAATAGTCATATACCATGCCAGTTGGTACTCTAAAAGGCTAGGGTTATATTTGAACCAGAGCTCATTATGGTTTTCTGATAGAATATGTGGGTTCAGGAAATAGTGTTGAGGTGGGAATGTCTCCTCTCACGATTATACCAAATAATCTTTTAGAATTTTTGCATTCCATCTCAGTAAGGAAATTTGTCCTTACATAAAACAGTACATAACAGGGACATAAAAACAGTTCCACTAATTTGGAAGATGAAAACTTCCAACTGGATGTGTTCAGATTCTTATTTCACTAAACAAAGGCTAATCTAGTAGTTGGAGTGACTGACTCTGAATATCAAAGGGAAATTGGTTATCTTTACCAATAAAAGCAAGAAGGGCTATGACTTGAACCCAGCTGATTATTACAGCAACCAAAAGAAAGTATAGTTAAAGATGCAATAAAGATTTACTCTATTCTGCTTGATTAATATCCATAACAAGCTAAGGTTCTGGGTGAAAGCAATGGGAACAAGGAATAGGTAGTAGGGAGGAAAAGCCATAGACAGCAATTATAACTTAATACAGAAATCAAGAAAATAGTGCCTTTGCATATTTTCTCTTTTTTTCTTATATGTATACATATGTGTTTATTTGTATGAGCTAACCATTTTCTTTTTCCTTCTTCCTATTGGTTTATCTACAAGTTGTTGAAAGTTAACTTCACAATTTAATCTCTAGTTATCATAGCATTAATTAACGATCACAATGGCTCTTGTGATTCTTTTTATCCTCAATTGAAGGGAAGAGTGGGAATTTCTTCACTCGTAAAAAGGGTAGCTGAATCTTGTTAAATAGAAATATAGGGTAAATATGTTGTTTTACCAGAGTTCAAATGTGTGCAAATGAAGCCTGACTAGTCAAAGTTGTAGACTTTATCAATTATTGATGTATTGGCACTCAGCTTCTAATAAATCTTTTATCCGCTTTGTGCAAGTAAATCTAAGCTCCTAAATTATTTTTTCCTTTGCCAAGAGGCACTGGAGATTTGCCAGAAGAGCATGTAAGAGAGCATGAGAAGAGAGCTTTGTTTCCTGGTTCCAGTGTGCTGGTTTGGAAAGCTCGTGTAAGTGTCCCGCTCATTGTACCACCAGGATCCCTCAGTACTTGATGATTCTCCAGTACACAGATCCTTTAGTGCATGATGGTCACTAGCACCCATCAACCAGTAGTTTCCTTTCATGATTCAGATCCCTTTCCTTTTGTAGCAGAGTAGTTTTGTGAGATACTGCTTGGTGAAGAGCTTTCCTGACTACCCTAAACAGATTTCCAGAAAGTTCCAAAAAGAAATTCTATGGCAATACTTATGGGTACAGCACCATTGTGGCTTCCTGCTCTTCAGCTTTAAGTGTTCCAAATACATGAGATATTCTTAAATGTATATGAAGAGAGGCACAGTTGTGCCTCTTCTAACAAGGTTTGGATCGCAGCCCTGGGATAACAAGACTGTCTTCTTTATCCCAGTTCTAGGGTTGCTGGCTGCTTCTTGTATCTGGTATTCCAACGTTAATTTTAGAGTTCTCTCTACTTATTTTTTAATCCAGTCTCTGTTGCACTTAATAATTCTTTATGTAATATTTTCCCTGTTTAAGTTACTATATGGTTTCTTTACATTGAACTATAACAGTATCTTATTTTTTTTTTAATTTTGTCATTAGCATATCATCATAACAGATTACTTTGCCTTTTTTTTTTTTTTTTAATTGTGGGCCCATGTAGAGTTTCAACGGTTCGAATCATAGTTTATAAGATCAAAATAAAATACCTGGACCTTTCTACCAGCTTTTTCTACTTCCTTCCAAAGGTGGTTTATATAATTCAGATTGATAAATTTCTAATCTTTTGGAATAATCAGTAAGTTATATCAGCATTATAAATATTTGGAAAAGTTAAAAATAAATAAGTAAAAAAATCATTTTTAAGTAAGCATATGATAGAATTTTCAGAGGAATCAAAAACTTATTATTATTATTATTAATCAATTTCCTTCTTTGGTTTTTTTCTATTTTTATCATTGCCATTTCTTGCACTGTTTTCTTCTATCGCATCTTGTTTAATGTTCTTTTTGCACTAAAAAGAATGTGTATACTGTTGCTACTCTGTGTTATCTCCTATAAATGTTGATTAGATGAAGATGATGGATAGTTCCTCTCAAGATCCACCAGATTTGCTATTTGTTTCCTCTTCATCTATCAATTATTGAGAAAATATTTAAATCTTCAATTATTTTAATAATTTATATATTTCTCCTTTCATTTCTGCCAATTTCTGCCTCATGTAATTTGAGATCTATTTTTATGTGCATACAAATTTTGAATTGTTATGCTATCCTGGTGATTTTACCTTTTAATAACATGATGAATATTTATTTGTTCTAGGGAAATTGTAAAGTCCACATTCATGAATGGCTTATACTTGTGAGCTCTAGGCAATAAATAAATTCTTTCTATGTCTAATGGACTAATCTGTTCTTTTGTAGCTAAGTCTGTATTTTCCAAGATAATATGACTTTGAGGGATAAAAATCACTTGTAGATTTTATTAAAAACAAATTTACCTACACTTTTAACCTAATTCAATAAACTTTCCTGATTTTCCCTGCACTACAAATAGGCCTGCAGTTTTGGCAAATATCAGTTATCTATGTGGAACCATATATGTATTACATTTGAAGCCAGCATTAACAACCTACTTCATTCAGGTTTTCAATAAAGTATTCTTTGCTTTGTTTTTAAATTATACATTTATCTCTCATGGTCACCTCCTGGGATGTAGGGGCAGAGGTAAGTGCTAAGAATGGCAGAATTACATAAAATTCCGGTATGGGATATTGTAGCTCTGGTGTCTCTTTGTCCCACTGGTTCCAACTCGGTCTCTCTCTCACACACATGCACATACATGCTTTTATGCCACACACACGTATCATACATTTATGTGTGTATGTGTGTATAGCGTTGACAGCACATAGTATTTATGTATTTCTGTAGATGACTCACGTAAAATTTAAACCAACTCACCATATCTATTATTTCTTCTGTTAAAAGCTTAGTCTAAACAAAAATGCTTTAATTTCAAAGTACTGGTTGATTCACTACACAGAAATCAGGAATACAAACAGAAAAAAAAAGCAATAAGAATTGGTAGGGCAGTGAGAAAGAAAAAAGAAAACAGTATATCAGACATGGGTCATCCTAGCAATTTTATGCACGTTTCTTGATTATTTTTACAACAAAGCATAGACACTATTAAACAAAGCTTCAACTGTCCAAATACATGAGATATTCTTAAATGTATATGAAATTCCATGTATATTTATTTAGTCCTTGAACATGTTAGACAAGTCTTTGGACTCTCCTTCTCTTCCCAGATTTACCTTTCTTGATTCAAATTGTGGGTTTTTTTTTTTTTCATTTTAAGTATTTCATGGTATTTTCAACCTTACTGCTACCTGTACTTAAGCACATACATCATCATGAAATAATAGCTTAAAGAAATCACAATCCTTTTTGGTTTGGTTAACCATCTTTGTAATAAGGGCTAACTTGTGACGCGTTGTAAGCAGAAGGTTAGAGGTTCTCAGAAAAAGAAAACGAGACACAGTTTTTGTGACCCAAGGGAAGTCATTTTAGGCTGGCAGGTTTTTTCTGTAATTTATCCCCACCAGCACACTGTATTTGCCCAAGCACACTTCCTGCAGAGCTTCCTAGGAAGTATCAGAATTATAAAGAAATGCAAAAACCTCAGTATTTAAGGATTTTAAGGGAACAAAAGGAATGCAAAAACTGAATCTCTATCAGGCCCGGAAATAGCCTAAGAATATCAGAGGAAATAAATCTGTAGTAAAACTCTCAGAGCTGTTTCAAAAATAAACAAGGCCCTGCATTCTCTACCCATGATAAGAGCCCAAGACTCCATCTCATTTATACTGACTCTCTGAGCATGCCCCATAGCCTCTAACCCCTTGTCCAACACTTACCTCTTTTTCATTATTATGTTAAAATCTCCACACCATGATGAACACAATCTTCATTAACAAGCATAAAAATGTATGTATAGGCATGTTTTCTAACATGCCTGCACAACATTTATCTGCACAACATTTTCTGCACAACTTTATCCCTGCCTTTGCACATGATAACTAATTTTCCCTCTCTGATTATTCACCCTAAACACAAAATAAAAAGAACCTGCTCCCTCCTGCTTAGGCTTTGGTGCTATTCCCTGTGATCTTGTTTGTTGCAAATAGTTTCCTTTGTGTGACAACCACCCAGTGTAGTCCCTATCTGTAGCTCACCAAGGAGAGAACCATCTTAGTTCAGTTACAGCATCATCAAAAGTAAATGTTAACTTCATTTTAAAACAACACATAACTCACAATCCTTTGTTTTCCAATATGCGAACCCTAAGTTACATAATCATAGGAACTCACATAGTAAAGGTAAAACAGACAGTAAAATCATACCTGAAACTGTTGTTCAAGAGGCTTCATACTTCCTGTGCCATTATATCCATAAACTCTAAAATTATGAGGCAAAAAAGCTCTGTAAAATAAGGATAAAAAGTATTTAATGGGAAGTTTGTTTTCTAAGTTCCTATTTTGAAAATATATTTATTGTATTGTATTTATTATAGACAGGAGTAGACAGGGTCAGGGGAGAAATAGAAAGATTACTTTATTCTAATTTTACTCAAAAATCCTGGTGTCCAGACCTCTCCTCATTCACTTTACCATCATACTGTCCTCTAGGCTGTTTTAATTTTATAATACACTAGGCAAGGGACACCTGGGTGGCTCAGTGGGTTGAGTATTTGCCGAGCCCTGTGTTAGGCTCCCTGCTTAGTGGGGAGTCTGCTTCTCCTTCTGTTTCTCACCCTACTCTTGCATGTGCACTCTCTCTCAAGTAAAATCTTAAAGAAAAAAAAAAAAAAAAACAGTAATAGGCAACATCCCTTCCTGGGATGTTCTTCAGCTCAGTTTATTGTCTTATCTACTTCAAGTCTTTACTTAAATAACAACTTATCAGTGAGGCTTATCTTGGCAAGTTTATTTTAAAAATTCAACTTTCCTAATTATCAAAACAGGATTTTCAAACAACACTTCTAACTTTGCTCTCTATTTTGCTTAAGCATTTATCACCTTCTAACATTCTTCCTAATTCATTCATTTTTATTGATGTAGGAAAGATGTTAGGGTTTGAAACCGACAGCCAAGAGTTCTTGAGACCTCTTTGGTAGAAAAAAGGTGATTTTATTAAAGCACAAGGTCAGGATCTATGGGTAGAAAGAATTAAACTAGGGTCATGAGGAGTGGCCAATTATATACTTTCAAGTTGGGATGGGATTCAGGGTAGACTTATGTCTCTAAGAAATTCGAAAGCAAGGTTTCCAAGACCTTGAGGGGCTAGCTGTTGTTAGGAAAAGTTCATTTATTACTGTCTAATAAAACCTTAGTCATGATACCCTTCAGATGTATATCAGTGGGTCATATACTTGGGGCATGGCTGCCAATATACATCTTGTGGGGTAGTGATAAAGGAAGTTTCTGAAGGAATTTTTGTAGGTTAAAGTAGACTTACAGGATCCGGGGGGGGGGGGGGGGGGTCGGGCTAATACTACCTTTTGCCCCTAGCAAATATTAGTGCCAAAGCAGATGAGTTTCCCAAAGAATGTCACTCTGCCTGTTTCAAGGATTTGTCAGTGGGCTATAGGTAATAAGGAAATTTAATTTTTTCTTTGCCTTTGTTTCCCACATTAATACCATCAATAATCTCATTTGATAACAATATAAACAGAGATTCTTGTTTATTTTGTTTACTAGTGCATCCTAAGCACTTAGAAAAATATCTGTAATATAGCAAATGGTTACTAAATATTGAACTAATGTGACAAGAATTCAACAGATTAGATGGAGATCTCACATTGCAATATATTATTTATAAATATGGGAAGAATATGCCGAAATGGCTCTGTAAATTTTTAAAAGATTTTATTTATTTATTTATTTGACAGAAAGAGAGAGGGCACAAATAGGAGGGGCCACAGAGGAAGAGGGAGAAGCAGGCTCACCATTGAGCAGGGAGCCCATCATGGGGCTCAATCTCAAGACTCCGGGATGATGACCTGAGCCCAAGGCAGATGTTTAACTTACTGGGCCACCCACGTACTCTTGAAATGACTCTATAAAGAGAAAGGGTAATTGTAGATATCCCATTTCATTTTCCTAATTTAAGCGTAATATACAAATCTGTGACTGCCATGGCAGTCTGGATTTGTTGAAGCAAAAGGTCAAAGAGCCAAACCACTGACAAGCGGAGCAAGATTTTTTGCAATTTTGTCATACCAAAAAAGACTATGACCCACAGTAGAGTGGGGCTTCAAGAAACACACAGATCCTGAGTTGAAGGTCCTATAAAGAGATTTAGCTGTTGATATGTGGACACCATTTTTTGGCAAAGAAAGAAAAGGCCAAATGTCCATATTTGGGCAAGGAAGCTACTTGGGGATGCCTAGAAACAGGCAGAGCCCCTGATGTCATGTATCCCTCCAGTGAAAATAATGAACATTTGAAGTATATCAAATACATAGCTTCTCTCCCTGTAAAATCTTTTGCCAACATTGGAAATTATTCAGAGTGGCCAAGGAGCTAAACTTAAATTCTCTGAAAATAATAACGAATTTTTTTTTCAAAAATGATGATACAGAATCAATAAACTCAATGTAACTCACGTGTAATAAAAGCAAAGAAAAAGCACATCTGATTTGTTTAAAAGGCTAATGAAAACCAAAATAAAATCTTCAAAGCATTAAGACAAAAAAAGAACAAAAGATTTTATCTTCAAAGTAATAGCAGTAAGACTGATAACTACCTTGTCAATAAAAATGAAGAAAATCAGAAGATACTAAAATGACAATTTTAGAAGACTGAAGTTATTTACAAAATGTCATCCTAGAATTTATTCCAGCAAAAAAAGTTAAGAGTAGGGTTAGGTAAAAATGTAACAATGAACACAAACCAATATAATTAAAAACAAAGAGACTTACAACAGAAATATGGAGAATTCCAGAGATATATAAATTAACTGCACATAGAAATGAAATGCAGGAAGAAATGAAGAGCACCAGACTGAGTAAATTTATTGTTAAATATAAAAGAATATTGACTAGACAAAAAATAATAGTAATATCTCATTGGGATTGACAAGTATGCAGGATTATAATGGCTGAAAAAAATAATGCCACATGTATTGATATTTAGAAATACAGTAATGTAATATAAACTTGAGTATTTAATGTAATGTAAACTTGAGTATGTTTGCTAATAGTAAAACAGAAAATTCTACACATTCAAAGATATGAGGGGGAGCTAAGAAGTATTTGGAGAAAAAAGTTAGCCTTAAGTTTATAAACTAGAAAATAAAATTGTTGATGAATAATCACTTTAGAATTCACTTGCAGAAGTAATAAAAGTCAAAATAAGCACAAAAAAGTCAAAAGCAAAGCAATAATACAAAAATCATATAATGTAGGCGATGACTGAAGTAAAGGAATTTTTTTTTACATAAAACTAAATTTTTCAGAAAGGAAAAATTCTCTTTACTAAAATGTCATAAGTGTGAAAACAGAAGGCATAAAATAAAAGAAGTTATTTGAAAAACACATCATGAATTAAAGACTTTTAGGCAAAAAGTTGAAAGAATTCTAAAAATAGGAACAAAAATGTTAGATTACACATTACTTTTTAAAAAGTATAAACGTCTTACATAGTGCTTCACAAAGAAGACAATCCAAGTAGCCAAATGATATATTTTAAAAAGTATTCAGACTTACTTGCATTTAGAGAGATACATATTAAATCACAATAAGATGTCTGTATATAATCAATAGTTATTGAAAAGTTAAACTATCTACCATTATTAATAGAATATGCAATTCAGAGGGGTATATAAATTAGTATAATGTTTCGGGAGAATTGCTTAATAATTATGACAATGCACATAATTTAACAATCCAGTCTATCTTTAGTTATATATCATAGAACATCTTGTGCACATGAACCAAAGAATATATATATGAATTTTCATATTTGAATATTTGCAATATCTCCATAATAGAAAAAAAACACAAAAAAGCAGAATATATTGTTGTATAATCATGAAATTGGATCTTATGCAGTAATAAAAATGAATAAACTGAAATTACTTTTAACAACATTGGTAAATCTCACAGGCATTATTTTGAGTGTCTAAAATAAGCTGTAGAAGAGTACATCATTTAAATTCAAAACAAAGAATAGAAATATATTACTAGGATAATTAAATAAAATCAAGGAAATGATTATCACAATGATCAGAAAGTGGTTACAAATAACAGAGATGGAAAATGATATCCATTTGGCTCTTGGAGGTCAGTCAATGTGTGTTTGATGTCAAAGGGATACAGGAATGTTCACTACATAATTACTCATTTAACTGCATAAACATATTTCAACAATTAATTAAATAAAGGTAATTAGTAGTGATTTTTATGAAAGAGAGAAGATTCAATCCCTTATTTCCATTTCTACTCTCAACACACAGAAATGACCAATTAACCGTACTAATACATTTTTTAATATGTTACTACACGTTAAACAATAAAGTGGTTTGACAAAGTATGGCCCATATGCCAAACCCAGCCCATCACTTTAGTGATATTAGAATATAGCTAGGTATATCTATTTGCATATTCCCTATGCTGGCTTTCACAATGGCAGAATTGAGAGGCTACACGAAAGATCAGATGAAGTTCATTCTAAAATGTTTACTATCTGGCCCTTTGCAAAAAGTGTACTGATTCTTGCTTTAAACAGAATGATCAAAAAAGTAAAAGCAAGACTAGTGCTTCAGCTAAAAGAGTAAGCAGGTGACACTACCAATTAGTACGGAATCTGAACCAGATTGTGTCTTAGGGATGGAGTTTTTTAAAATGCCCTTTAGTCTCTGGCATGAGAACACATTGTGGGCTTTCAAGTAAAGAGCATGGAGCTAGAAATATTCTCAGTAATTTGTAAACAGAAGGAGAAAAAAAATTAATGCCTGCTGTTGGTGAACAACGGGGTCCATGATTAAGATCCACATCAGGCTCCCTGCAAGGAGCCTGCTTCTTTCTCCCTCTGTCTGTCTCTGCCTCTCTGTGTCTCTTATGAATAAATAAAATCTTTTTAAAAAAATGAAAACCCTAAACTACAGCTCATGCAGATGTGGAATGGGTTACAAATGGTCCCATCATTTCTGAAACTCTGAGATAATGAACAATATAAACATTGGAGCCAGATAAATGGACCCACCAGGAATGAAGCAGAAACATCCATAAATCCATTGCTCTACTTACAGTTGCCACAAAAATCTTCACTATGTAAAAAATATAGTCTGTGTGAAGCACAATAAAATGAGGTTTGCTTTAGTATTATCCTCACTATTCCAATCTAGATCCATTCCTGATTTTGGCAAGAACAACTTTGAGCAATATGATAAAATTGGTGTTCTAATTCTTTTATATTAATCCCTGGGGGATTGCCAAGTTTCTGTGACAAGGCACATATTTTTGCTAGCTCTGCACACAGCCAAAACTTCATAGGCTGTTGAGAGTGCAAGTGATAGCGCCCTGTTTGTATATAGACTGTTGGCTAAGCCTGAAGCCAACTATCTGCCAAGACACCCTGAGTAGAGACAGTGGTCACTGAAGGCTTCATGACTCCACCAGCAGGGATTCCCTGGCCACACTTTATTTTGCTTCCTTTCATCACAGTATTAATCACTATATTCTCATCTGTTCATATAAAATGAAAGGAAAAAAAACACAAAGTTTTACATTTTACTTTGATTAGAGATTTTGTCATATATATAAAGTTGAGTTCTATTTGTGATTACTTTATTGATATTTTGCAACAATATTTTGAATTTTTTGAGCCAAGATTTATTTGGTGACTTTTATTTTCCAAAAAGCTGGTTTTTCTTTGATTAAGCATTTGTAATTATGTTCTAATTTTATCATGCTAGTCATTGAGAATATGATTACTCTTCAAAAGATTTTGTGTTCTACTATGTGATAGCTTTTAAGTGTACTTTGTATGTAAATAAAAGCATTAATTGTAGGGTATGCAATACTCAATTCATCAATTACATTCTCACTAATTGTATGTTCTGTATCTTTTTTTCTTAATATAAAAAAGATAGCTTATGAATAGCAGTATACTCTTAAGCTCTATCTTTTTTTATATTAGAAAAAAAGTATAGAATATACAGTTCAACTAATGATGACACAGATAGCTAACAGACACAAGAAATGATGCTCAATATCACTTATCATCAGGGAAATACAAATTAAAACCACAATGAGATATCACCTCACACTTGTCAAAATGGCTAAAATTAACAATACAGGAAACAACAGATGTTGGCAATGATGTGGAGAAAGAGGAACCCTCAACTGTTGATGGGAATGCAAGCTGGTGCAGCCATCTGGAAAACAGTATGAAGATCTCTTAAACAGTGAAAAATAGAGCTACCCTATGATCCAGAAATAGCCCTACTAGCTACTTATCAAAGAATACAAAAAAACTAATATAAAGGGATACACGAACCCCGATATTTACAGCAGCATTGCCTACTATCACAAAGTTATGGAAATAGCCCAAGTGTCCATCAACTGATAAATGGATAAAGAAGAGGTTTTATATATATATATATATATATATATATATATATATATATATATATACACATTGTATGTATGTGTGTGTGTGTGTGTGTGTGTATATATATATATGAACAATGAAATATTAGGCATAACAAAGAATGAAATCTTGCCATTTGCAATGACTTGAGTGGAGCTAAAGTATATTATGCTAAGCGAAATCAGTCAGTCAGAGAAAGGTAAATATCACGTGATTTCCCTTATAATGTGGAATTTAAGAAACCAAACAGATTAACATAAGGGAAAAAGAGAGGGAGTCAGGCAAACCATAAAATAGATTTAACTATAGAGAACACACTGATGTTTACCAGAAGGGAGGTGGGTAGGGGATAGGTGAAATAGGTGATAGGGATTAAGGAAGGCACTTGTGATGAGCACCGGGTATTATATGTAAATGATGAATCACTAAATTCTACTCCTGAAATTAATATTATAGAATGTATTAACTGGATTTTAAGTAAAAATTTGGGGAGAAAATACACAATTTCAGAGTTTTTAAAATACATATGTAGAGTTCTGAAATTCTTATTTTTACCATTTAAAAAGTACCACTACAGTTCTGATTTTTCTTTATTCCATAATATAATGTACCTATTTTTTTCCTCAATTCATCAGCTGGCATAGGATTGAGTTTGGCTAATCACAATATATATTCTAAGTCCTTAGTACATTCTGACAGGATATGCTAAGTAATTTTCTTTTTTTTTCAGTTAGTAATTTTCTTTTAATTATCACTATTCTTTCCACCCTAAAATTCATGATGTTCTTTTCATTAATAGCTGAATATTAGGGATTCAAAAACAAGACATAAAAAAAAACAAGACATATTTATGTTCTGATAAAATAAAAATAAAAACTAATGTTTCATGAAATCCATGGATAGCCAAATAAAAATCTGGTGCTACTGAGAAGGAGGAAGATGGGAGTATACACTACAGGTCCAACTTCTAGATATTTATTGTATAAACTGGAAGTTTTTTAAGGCATAAGAGAAAAATGAATAGCCAGTTACTAGGAACATCTGAAAATACAAAATAACTACATTCTGGATTAATTATAAACAACAATTAGAATAAATATAGGTGATAAAATAATGTAGATCACCTACTTTTGCATTAAGTTCACCGTGTATGTTTTCCCTTCAATTATAATGTTGTAGGACACCTGCAGGAGAGTATATTAAAAAAGCAAAGAAAAGTGAGAAGAATGTTATTTTATATTAATGATAATTACAGTCAAAGCACATTAATACAATAAAGAGAGGAAAATATATAATTTAATGTTGCTTTATTTCAACAAAATTTGATATTTAAATATTGGCTTTCATAATAAAAATAGATGGAAGAATATGATTTGTGCCACTTCTCGTTAATTTTTAAATGAAGCTAACAAAACCTTTGACTCTGAAAGATTGGTTTTTTTATCCAATAATCACATTAGCTTAATAAAGAATGAGACCACTGCAAAACTTATGCTAAATTATTCAATACAAGATTTATATAGAAGAGCAAAGATTTAACAGCATATATAGTATTTGCAGATTTTATAAAATTAATTCCACTTTTGGATCAAAACTCATTGATCTATTTTATTAATAGTAAGATTAAGAAATGATGTCTCTTAAATGGGCAATTTAGTCTTAGTACATCAATTTGGGTAGCTTTGACATCTTTACATCATTAGGTCTTCCAATCAAACAGCATGAGATATACTCCATTTATTTAAGTCTTTAATTTTTTTCGTGTTTTATTGTCTTCAGGGAGGAAGTCTTGCTTATCTTTGTTAGATTTATTAAGATTTTGATTTTTATGTAGTGTAGATTTTCTTTTTAAAAGTTTCATTTTATATTTTTGTTTTGCACAAGGCATTTGATCTTCTCTATAAGCCACAATTGATTATTATTTTTAATTGTTACATACTTTGGGCATATAAACATTACAGCAAATTACATTAAATGCCTTGTCACCAATGTCTATGTTAAAAAATAAAAAGATTGCAAGTATTTGAAAACAATTTTAAGTGCTCTCTCATCCCATGGTTAATTCTCTTTCTTGCACTCCAGCTAACCAACATCCTGAATTTTGTGTTTATCATTCCCATGCATATTTTTATATTTGTACTAATTATGGATGTTTAATTTTTTGCATAAACTTTAGCCCTGCATAAATATAATACTTCTAAAAGTTATATATTTCATTGCTGGATTTCATTTGCTTGAAACAATCTCATACAAAAAGCACTATGCAAACATTTGCTATCATCATTGTCATCAATATATGTAGCTTTAAAATTTTTTTTTCTGATGTTATAGTATGCCATTTTCTGAATATAGCACAGTTGTTTCATCTATGCGGTTGATGGATATTTTATCTTGTTTCACTATTTTAGGAAATGCCCCAATTAATAATGTTAAACATATCTCTTTGTGAATATTCCTGAGATATATATTAAACTAAACCCATGAAAGAACTTCTTTTATTAAAAAGTACTTTTGCAACTTCACCTGAGGTTTAAAATTAATCTGCAAATTTGTTGTACCAATGTAGAGTCACAAAATGTGAATATTATCCTTTTATACAACTCCTCTAATTGCATTTTTTGTTAGATTTAACTTTTGCCATTGATGATGTTTAATAGTAACCTATTGTATTTCACTTGACAATTACTGATAAATTTTCTGATTTGTATATATGTTTGATAATTATTACTTCCTCAAGTTCAACACTTGTCACTCATAACTTTGCACATGTTTGTATTTTTTTTTTGTTTTTTATATTATTGTATGATTTCTTGATATATTCTGAATACCTTTTGTGTGTTATGTTATATGGGTTGCAAATATCTTCTGTGAGTCGGGAATATTTTTCAGTTTGTTTATGGTAACTATTTATATCTTTAAATCTAGGTATTCCCTAATCCTTCTCTTAAGAATTTGTGTCCTTTTTCTTTTTGGTATAATTCTTCTGTATTAAGGTCTTAGAAATAATCTTCTATCTGGTCTTTCAGATTTATAGTATTTTACTCTCAGATTTAAATGATCTTGAATCAATTTTGCTGTAAAATGTAGCACTAATACACACTTTATCATAATTCTGTATCATTAATCAACTGTGAGTTCACTGTTTATTAACCAGTCTATTCTTTATCCAATGATTTCATTGCCACCATTGAATAGAGTAAGTTAATATGTGTGTGGGTCTTTAGGTGGCACTCTATTCTGTTCTATTGATTTGTCCCTTAGATCATATCACATCATATTAATTACTAAAACTTTATTTTTTTTTATTTATTTTTTATTGGTGTTCAATTTACTAACATACAGAATAACTTTAAAATATGTTTTGAAATGAATCAAAGTGAATCACTGTTTTGTTCTTCAAAGTTAGCAATCTTTTACCATTTATCATGCCATATATATTTTAGAATCAACCTGCCAATCTCCACGAAATTTTTTTAAAGATTTTATTTATTTATTCACAAGACACACATACACACACAGAGGTAGAGATACAGGCAAAGGGAAAAGCAGGCTCCCTGCAGGGAGCCCAATGTGGGACTCATCCCAATACCTCAGGATCATGCCCTGAGCTGAAGGCAGCCACTCAACAACTGAGCCCCCCAGGCAGGCGTCCGTCCATAAAATTTCTTATTCGAACAGCAATCTATGGATTTGGTGAAAATTAACCCAAGAAAATACTAAGTATTCTTGACTGCCAACATGATCTATCTTTTATCTTTCCACTTTTATTAGTGGTTGTGTAATGCCTTTTTTAAAAAAGATTTATTTATTTTAGAGAGATAGATGGAAGAAGAGAGAGCATAAGTGGGAGGGGAACAGGGAGAGAGAATCTAATGTCTTTCAATAAAGGTTGACTCTATCCTAAAAAGTCTTTACCTTTTAAATAATATTTATTGTTAAGGGACCCATATTTTTGGCCTAAATGTGTGTGTGTTGTACGTATTTATGTGTGTGTGTATACATACATACACACATGTATACAATATGTACACTCTATCAAGATGTTATTTACCAATAAATATTAAATATATGTGTATATTTTCCCTAATTTTTTGTTCTACATTTCTACTTAATTTTAATATTTGAGTCTTATAGTTTGTTCTTATTTTACTCTTAGTTTATAATACCATGTAGAATATCTGGTATTCTGATTTCACTATGTCAAGGTGTTGTCAATACTGATTTTTATTTCTTCCGTGTTGTCATACTTGCATCTGAGGATTCTCTTTTTTTCTACCATTTCTCAGTTATTATATGTTTAATATAGCCTCTTCTCCAGGTTTTTTCCCCTCTTTCAGGAATTTAGTTATTATATACCTAAGCCTCTAATTCTATATTCCTCTTCCCTAGGCATTTGTATGTTACATCTATCTGGTGTCTTTAGCTAACTCTGGTCTACTGTTAATTCTTGATTTTTTTCCCGCTTTCATTATACTTTTTCCCAGCTAGATGTGCCATTCAGTTGTTGGGTTTTTTTTAACTGCTAGTTCAGTATTCTTTTCTTATAATCTATATCATTTATCTGTGAATTATAACAATTATACACTATGTGGTTTTTTTTAAGATTTTATTTATTTATTCATGATAGACACAGAGAGAGAGACAGAGACACAGGCAGAGGGAGAAGCAGGCTCCATGCAGGGAGCCCGATGTGGGACTGGATCCTGGGTTTTTAGGATCACGCCCTGGGCCTAAAGACAGGCACTTAAACCGCTGAGCCACCCAGGCTGCCCTATACACTCTGTTATATTTATAGCTTTGTTAAACCAATATATAGCCTCACTGTTTCAAAAAATACTATATATGTATCCAGCAGTATTCTAGAATGGGAGATAGAGATATTAACAAAATAGTAAACTTTTTCCCTGGTGAATTTGACAGTTGAGGACTGGTAATTTTTTTTTTTTTTTTGTACTTCTCTTATGAGAATTATTATCATAGAAGGTAGTGATGCCTGGTTGGAGATATATCCTTCTAAGTCATTCTGTATGTATTTTCTAATATGAGCAAGCAATTTCATATTATTTTGCATTCAAAAATAAAACTCTTTCAAAATACCTTAATGCCTCACCTTTTTTCTATTTAAATTATTAAATTTTAAGTTTTCATAAATATGCATTCCTTTTAAAATGATATATTGATAATTTTAAGCTTATAATATCTGAAAGAGGGTGACAAGTGAGTAGTTGCTAAGGAAATATTTGCATTCAAATACTGGAACATTTCCTACCCAACCAAAAATAAAATTAAGGTGTGGTGTTTGAAAAAACACATTTCATATCTTGGAAATGACTCTAGAAATCAGAAATAAATAAATAAATAAATAAATAAATAAATAAATAAATAATAAATAAGATATTTTCTAATCCAAAGAAAAGGAAACCTAACACCCTGAACCAAGATGAATTAAGATGGCATGAAAAAAGTCTTAATGATTAACATATTTGCAACCAAGATGCAAAAATTACTCATATAAAACTTCATTAAATGAAATGATCATTAGATAGTATAAGGAAGCCATAAGCTTAACAAACAAAAAGAACCCTCCAAATATAACCTAGTAAGTAAAAAGAGAATCTCTAGATGAATTGGGTCAATGATTATTCAAAAAAACTCAAGAGGGAAACATTTAAAAAATGGGACTTGGGGCTTTAATAATAAATATCACTGCACTATATTTCTATGAAGCATTATCTTGATTCATTTTCAAAAGGGCTTTTCCACTTAAGGAAAACTGGATATAAATATAAAATTCACCAAGTTGCATGGATGAAAATGCCAAGTTTTCTTCTTACAAAAAAATATCCACATGATTTTAGAATGTGAAGAATGTTAGTGCTTAATTACATGTGATTCAGCTCCTCCACTGATTGTTGACCGTATTTTCTCTGGTATGGTAATTTGCACACGAAGTCTTTCAGAATCTGCAAGATACAAATGTTTTATTAAAGTAATACCATCACGTCATAGCTTCCTCCATTATTTCCTCATCTAAATCCACAATATTTCATATATCACCTTTTTTTGAGCTATCTTTTCAAATACACTCTATTCCCACTTCTTTCTAGAATTACAAGAGAAATTCAGTACAAGTAAAGTCAGGTCCTTTGGACCTTCCAACTACAGAGTCCACAGGTCGAAAAATGCAGAGTAGTATATGAAACTCTAACCTTGAGGCATTCACTCGAACCATGGCATCTCTCATTTTTCATATGGTACCAAGATGACTGGGAAAGCCCCCTCATGTCCAATGTGGATTTTGGTCGGGGAAGGTGATGTGGTGGTGGGCCCTGGCTTACAGAGTCGGAGCCCCTGCAAGAAGGCACTTTTCCAGGGTATCCAGCCTCTTAGAAGAAAATGGAGAGAGGAACTGATATTCCCGAAAGGTCAGAGGCAAGGTTTTTGTACTTACTATTGTCTGTCTGGAGCCCGATGAGCCCGATGAGCAAAAGCAGAAAGCACAACATAGCTTCATGTCCTTGATGCCAGCCCGAATATTGGCGGTTGGCTTGCCTAGAGGGCAGTTGGGAGCGCGAGGAATATCCCTCCTGGCCACGCACCCTGCAAGAGACAGCCAACTTTGAGAGCAGAGGTGAGTCAAGAGCATGGGTATTGTGCACTGTTGAACGTGGACTATCTTGCCACCTGCGTCTGTGTAGATTTCGAACAGTGTGACCCCGCTTTGAGGATAAAAAGGAACAGAATCACTTTCAAAAGGAAGAGCTGAAGAACAATTAATGAACAGGAAGATTCATATATACTTCTTACTGAACTTTTAATTCAAGATATGTATGGATTTTCAATCAATATGTAAGATAAACTTATATTCTTAGAAGTTATAAAAAGAACAAATTACATCCAGTATAGAAAAAAGGAACATAAGAGGAAAAATCAATAAAATAGAAAACATGTAATAGAAAAAAACCGAAATCCCAAATTTAGTTATCTTAAAAGTTAATAAAAATAATAAACTCAAAGAATGAATAATGTAGAGAAAAATCACAAATTATTAATCTTGAAAATGAAAAAAAGGAATTTGTTCTACAGAGTTCAAAAGAAAGATAAAGGAGGGAAGGATACTATGAACAGCTTTGGCCAATATATCTAACAACTCAGAAGAATTGGGATGAATATATATATCTTCAAATAATATTCAAGTAAACAAACCAGTGTAATTAACACCTAGATTCAGATCAAGAAATAAAACATAGAACCACAAAACCCCAGAGTGCCCCATGATAATTGTTACTGTCACCATCATAGAATAGTTTTGTCTGTTTTTGAACTTTAAATAATTGGAACCAATCACCATGTACTCTTTTATATGTGAGTTCTGTTAATATAATGATTATGAGAGCCAGCCAGCCATACTCTGAAGAGCAATAGCTTTGCTTTTTCCTTATAGGTGTTTATCACTCACTGAATGAATATAAGACCATCTATATTTTCATTTTACTGTTGATTGACATTTGGTTTGTTTATAGTGGTGGATATTAAAAACTATATTTAGCTATTTTATTTCTTTGATGAACATACGTAGTGATTTCCTTCAGTTACATTTCTAGAGTGAAGTTGCTAAATCACCATGTATGTTTTGTAGATATTTCTGAGTTTTCCAAGATTGTTGTACTAATTTATTTCTTCACCAGAAATATTTGAAAATTCCAATTCATATCAGTGCCTACACTTTTTTGTTTTTTATTTCATTGTAGTCATTTTGGTGGACCTATAGATGCCCTGCATTAATTTGCAGTTTCAGTTATTAACAAATTTTACCACAATTGTATATGTTTATTTATATAACTTATTTGGTAAATGCTTATAATAGTCATTTATATAACTTATTGGCTAATGCTTGTTTGACACTTTGGTCCATTTTTCAATTGACTGGTGTTGTCTCTTTTGTATTATATGTTGAACCTAATAATGCATTCTAGATATGATTCTTTTGTTGGATATAATGGTTTGCAAATATCTTCTATACTGGGGCTTACATTCAATGGATTTTTGTATATACACCTTGGTATTCAGAAATTTACTCCCCACCCCTTCCGGTTTGCTGGGATTTTCATGATATGTATCTTATTGTGAATGTGAATTTTATCAAAAACTTTTATTATAGGGGCACCTGGGTTGAGTGTGGGTTGAATGTCCGACTCAATTTTGGCTCTGGTCATGATCTCAGGGTAGAGCCTACTTAGGTTTCTCACTCTCCCTTTCCTTCTACTCTTCCTCTCCACTCCACACCTTCATCCTTACTGATGCTCTCTCACTCTCTTTCAATTAAAAAAAGCTTTTGCTATATAAATTGAGGTGACTATATAGTTTTCTCCATTTTCTGTTAATTTGGTGAATTAAAATTAATGGCTTTCTAGAGTTTAAACAAATTGTATGCTGGAATACATCCTATTTGATGTACTATCTTTTTATATTTTGCTGGGTTGATTTGCCAGCATTTTGTTTAGGATTTTTGCATCCATAGTCATAACAAATATTTGTCTGTAATTTTCTTTCGTTGAATAAGCTTGTCAGTTTTTGTACCAGAGATATGCTGCCCTCAAAAGAAAGTGGGAAATGTTATTCCTTCCTCTATCCTTTGAAAAAGTTAGTGTAATGTTATGAATATTTCTTCTCACATTTCTTAGAATTTAGAAATGGAGTGATTTGGACCTAGAATTTTATTTGGGAGAGACTTACTTTTTAATTTATGAAACCAATTTTTAAAAAGAAATGGATTCAGATATTCTTTTCTCTTTGTGTTAGAAAAGTATTGTTTCTGATGGATTTTATCCAATTCTTCTGAGTAGTTAGATATATTGGCCAAAGTTGTTTATAATATCCTTCCCTCCTTTATTACCCTTTGAACTCTGTAGAATCTGTACAAATCCCTTTTTTCATTTTCAATATTTATAATTTGTGATTTTTCTCTAATTCTTCAATCATTCTTTGAGCTTATTATTTTTATTAACTTTTAAAATAACTAATTTTGGGATTTTTTTTCTATTACATGTTTTCTATTTTATTGCTTTTTGATCTTATGCTCCTTTTTTTTCTATCAGGATGTAATTTGTTCTTTTTCTAACTTCTAAGAATAGAGGTTTATCTTATTCATTTTAAACAATTCTCCTTTCTAATATGTACATTTAAAACTTTAAATGTTCATCTATTCATCACTTTAAATTTATCACCAAATTTATATGTATTATATTCAGTGAATGTTGATATACTTTATTACTGTTCATTTCAAAATGTTTTCTAATTTTCATCATGGTTTCCTCTTTGCCCCATGTGCCACTTAAATTCCATAAGTATGAGGATGTTCCACTCACATTTTTCTTATTAGTATCTAATTTAATCCTGTTGTGGTCATGGATCATACTCTGAACGATTTTAAGCCATTGTAATTCACTGAGATAAGATTCATTTTGTTCATTTAATGCTTCATTTGTTCATTAATGCTTCATTTGTTCATTAATGCTCCACATAAACTTCAAAAGAATGTGGATTATTCACTTGTGAGCTGTTATTCTATAAATGTCAAATAGGTCGTTAGATAACAGAGTTTCAAATATTTTTACACCTGTGTTAATTCTTTTGCCTGCTTGTTCTTTTAATATGCTCAACTAAGAGAGTAGATATATCTATTACTCCTTTGTGTTCTATCAATTTTTTTATTCTTATATTTTTAAGACATGCTATTTTGTATATCCCCATTTAGAGATGTTTTGTCTTCTTGATGAATAGCCTTTATCATTATGAATTTCACTCTTTATCTATTGTAATACTTGTCGTCATCTTCTATTTTGTCTCACACTTACATACCCAGATTTTGTTTTATGGTTAGAATATGCATGGAATATTTTTTTTAATTTTTTTTTACTTCTTTACAGAGAAGGGTAAACTGCACCATGAATATACAAATAGAAACATCCAGACCAGGAGAAACTACCAAAAAACTACAAGTCAAACACCTGAGGCTTTTATGAAATAAATTTTTGGGGGAGAGGGGCAGTAAAATGGCATCTTAAAAAATGCATTCATATGTTGGTTTTCAGTATTTATGTCTTATTTTACTTTGTAAATAAGTAATTTCAAATTTCAAAATATTTTTAAATTGTTTCCTTATTTTTAAGGTGTGTATGTGTATTTTCAATAATATATAGATTTTTTAAAATCCAGATTGGCAATATTTAGCTTTAATTGAAGCAATATGTCTATTTCATTTACTGTTCATACAAATATGTTTACTTCTCTCATATTGCTAGTTTTTCTATTTTTTTTCTGGTTATTTTGCTATTTTCTTTCTTTTTTAAAGATTGATTGATTGATTGATTGGTGATTGATTGATTTTAGAGAGAAAGAGAGCGTTGGGGGAAGGGCAAAGAGAGAGAGAGAATCTCAGACTTCCCGCAGAGCACAGAGCTGGCAGGGCTCCATCTCATGACCAGAGACGAAATCAAGAGTCAGGTACCTAACTGACTGGGCCACCCAGGCACGCATTGTCTTTTCTTTTTACTTGTTTACCTTCTTAGAAAATTGTAATGAGCACTGGGTGTTGTATGGAAGTGTTTAATAACTATATTGTATACCTAAAACTAATATTACACTGTATGTTAACTAACCAGAATTTAAATAAAAATTTAAAAAATATAAAGTCATTGTCACTTCCCCTCTAGTGACCATCAGTTTCTTCTCTATAGTTTAGAGTCTGTTTCTTGGTTAGTCTTTCTCTGTTTTCCCCTTTGTTCCTTTGTTTCTTAAATTCCACATATGAGTGAAATCATATAGAATTTGTCTTTCTCTGACTATTTCTCTTAGCATAATACATTCTACCTCCATCCATATCATTGTAAATGGCAAGATTTCATTATATTTTATGACTGAGTAATATTCCATTGTGTATATGTAGGACCCCTTCTTTATCCATTTATCAGTCAATGGATACTTGGGCTGCTTCCATGATTTGGCTATTGTGGATTATTGCATTGTAGTACTTTTGTTTTCTCCTTTCCGCTCAAAGAGTCCCTTTTAATATTTCTTGCAGGGTTGGTTGGGTGGTCACAAACACCTTTAGTTTTTATTTGTTTGGGAAACTCATTATTTTGCCTTCTATTCTTAATGATAGCTTTGCTGGATAGAGTGATTTTTACATGTTTTCCCATGTAGCACTTTGAATTTATCATGCCACTCTCCTGTAGCTTGCCAAATTTCTATAGAGAAATACTGAGCTAGCCTTATAAGTTTTCCGTAGTAAGTTAAAGGCTCCTTTTATCTTACTGCTTTTAAAAATTAACTATAATTTGTTAATTTAATATGTCTTGATGTTGGCCTGCTTTTATTGATTTTGATGGGAGTTCTCTGTGCTTCCTGGATCTGGATGTCTGTTTCTTTTTGCCAGATTAAGGAAGTTTTCTGCTATTATTTCTTCAAATTAATTTTCTACTCTATTTTCTCTCCATCTGAGGTTCCTATAATTCAAATATTATCCTGTTTGATGGAGTCACTGTATTCCTTAAGTCTATCCTCATATTACATTATTCTCCTCTCTTTTGTTCAGCTTCATTATTTTCCATTACTTTGTCTTCCAGATTGTTCATGTGCTTCTTTCAACCTGCTGTTTGTTGTGTATAGGCTGCTTCTAATCTCACTTATTTCACTTTTCATCTCTGATTTATTCTTTTTTATTCCTTTATCTTTGTGGTAAAGGTATTATTAGTGTCTTCTATTCTTTTCTCAAGCCTAGTGAGTATCCTTATGATTGTTGCTTTAAATTCTCTATCATTTATGCTACTTACATCTGTTTTGCTTAATCTTTGGCCATGGCCTTCTATTATTTTTTCATTTGGGATAAATTCCTCCATCTTTGCATTTTTTCTAAGTCTCTGCCTCCTTCTCTATGTTACAAAAGTCAGTTGTATCTCCTGCACCCAAAAGTAATGACCTTATGTAAAAAAGCTCATGTGATGCCCACAACTTGGCACTTCAGGGAGCATCTCGGGTATGTGGTGCATTAACTCTGCTGTTGAGTTTTGGCTGTTCTATCCTTCAGACAAATCATTTAAAGAGGCTTTCTTTGCCTGCTGTGGGCTGTATATAGCTGGCATAAATGTGATGAGTTTTAACTAGGTATGCTCTGGTCTGCTTGTGAAATAACACTTGAAACCACCTCCAACAAAACTGAACCTCTGCAGAATTCTGGTTGGGAGACACAGTGGGGGCATTTGTGCATGTCTTCTTGGGGAGGGTCCTGCCACACTGGGATTGAGGCAAGCTTGACTAAGGAGAGAAATCCCACCAAAGTGCAGGGCTGTGGGGCTTTGTGTAAGTAAGTTAAAAAGCCAGTGTTGGCACTGTGCTACTTCCCACAGGTGGCTCTGTGTTTATGCTGAGGGGTAGGGAAGTGAAGATATGTTGTCAGCCAGCTCCTTTGTCCCCAGAGAGGCATCTCTGTAAATTCCATCTCTCAGGGAAGCATATAATGAAGAGTAAATAGTCTGTCCATTGTGTGCCCCAGGCATTCTTCAAATCTCTGTTTCCATGCTACCTGGCCCCAGATTGTTTGCATGCCTTCTCTCAAGGAGCAGGGAAGTGCTCTACCCCAGCCATGCTCACTGACCTTTAAGACTCCAAGTTATAATCCCTGCTGGTTGAAAGAACTCAAAACACTCAGCCTTTCTTATATCCCAAGACAATGGCTTTGGGGAACTATTCTCCTTGTATGATACCTCTGTGCTCCTCTCTCTCTCTCTCTCTCTCTCTCCCTTCTCTGCAAACACAGCTCCCTGTCTTCATAGCACCCATGATCTGTTTGTCCCCTATACCATGTCTCCACATTTCCTACCTTCTTCAATGTGTCTTCTCTCCCTTTAGGTATGGAATTTGTTCTGTCAGTCTTCAGGTCAATTTCTGGGGTATTTAGGATGATTTAATAGTTATGTAGCTGTGTTCCTGGAAAGAGACAAACCTAGGGTCCTCCTACTCCACTGCCGTCTTCTGACTCCAGACCATAGTTTTTTGTTTGTTTGTTTGTTTGTTTTTTTAATTTTTATTTATTTATGAGAGTCACAGTGAGAGAGAGAGAGGCAGAGACATAGGCAGAGGGAGAAGCAGGCTCCATGCACCGGGAGCCTGACGTGGGATTCAATCCAGCATCTCCAGGATCGCGCCCTGGGCCAAAGGCAGGCGCTAAACCGCTGCGCCACCCAGGGATCCCCCGACCATAGCTTTTTAAAATAAAACTGGTTGGGATCTCAGAAGACAGACACTCTTGAGAGAATTTAGAAGATGGAGATCTAATGCTTCATAATCAAGACTTCAGAAAGCAATTAACTAATTACCAAAAGGACAATACCCTCAGGAAAACAGATCCTGAAAAACACTGGGAAGCTTAAACAAAAAGAAGGATCTCAAATCCAAGAAGATACTTTCTAAACCAAAAGGAAAAAGATTACTCACGGAAGTGGAAAGCTGACTCCATTAATGTTGCAGTGGCTTCTCATTGACTGAAGGTAAGTAAGGGCAGCCTGCTTTTGCCAGACAAAGAGGAAATCTTCCTTCTTTCTGCTGGATTATGCAAGCTGTGATGAATGGTACATGCACGAGAGCCCTGCCTCCCTGACTTCTTCACACCAATTTAGTTAGGTTTCCTTGACACAGCATCACAAAATTGATCTAGAAATCTAGAGCCATTCCCAATAAAAGTCCCATCGAGTGAGTTTATATGAGCATGTGTGTGAATGTGTTAGAATTTATCAAGCTAATTATAAAAGGTTTATGGAAATGAAAAGGATCTAAAATGCCCAAACAATTTTTAAATAAAAAGTCATACAAGCATACTTTATTTTATTGAACTTTGTTTTTGCACTTTGCAGAAACTGCATTTTTGCAAATTCAAAGTGTGGCAACCCTCACTGAACAATTTCATAGGTGTGATTTTTCCAACAGCATTTGCTCACTTCATGTCTCTGTGTCACATTTTGGTAATTCTCACAATGTTTCAAACTTTCTCTTTATTTGTTATGGTGTGTATTATGTACATCTGTACATCTACAGATATGTACATTGCTTTTTTGGACATAATGCTGTTGCACACTTAGACTACAGTACAGGGTAAACATAATCTTTAATATGCACTGAAAACCCCCCAAAATTCTTACTTTATTGCAATATTGCTATACTGCATGGTCTGGAATGAAATCTGAAGTATGTCTACAGTATTACTGTACTATAAAGCTCCAGTAATTAAATGAGTGTGTTAATGGCTTCAAAGAGACACAGATTAGTGGAACAGAATATAGATTGCAGAAACAGATTACCTTTTTCATCTCTCTCTCTTTTCCTATAACTATATATGCATAGAAGTACACGTTTATATATAAACACATATGTATATATAACATATATAATATGTATATTCATGAACATATATATATATTTATATGTATAAATATACTCACAAACACATATTCAATTCTTTGTAGGTAAAGGTAACAAATAGTTTCATGAGAAAAGCACTGCCATGTCAATAAGTGGTTCTAGAAAAACTACATGTTCCTATGAGGACAGGAACCCTAAACCCTTCATCATGCCATATACAAATACTAATTTGAAATGAATCATTGAGTCAAACATAATCAATAAGACTATAAAACTTCCAGAAGAAAATATAGGGAAAAAAAGAAAATATAAGGCAACTTTTCATGAACATATGTACAAAAATTTTTTGAGGTAAGTGCAAAAGTAACTAATCAGAAAAGAAAAAAAAAGATAAATTGGACTTTGTTGGAATTAAGAAAATTTGACCTTTTTTAAAAGTTTTATTTATTCATGAGATACACAGAGAGAGAGAGAGGCAGAGAACACAGTGGGGAGCTAGATCAGAGGTTTTTATACAGAAGATGGAAAAGCAAAGTATTTAATTGGCTATAGTTTATTTATTTATTTATTTAAGATTTTTAAATTTTCTTATTCATGAGACACACAGGGAGAGAGGCAGAGACATAGGCAGAAGGAAAAGCAGGCTCCCCACTGGGAGCCCAATCCTGGAGTCCTGGAATCCTTACCTGAGCCAAAGGCAGGTGCTCAACCACTGGGTGACCTAGGCATCCCAATTGGCTACAGTTTAAATGGTTGCCCTTTTTGGGCTAATCTAGTTATTTAGATGTTTATAATTACTTATTTCTTGAGTTTCATTTTATAAGATACCAAAGCATTGATTCTGCCTTGGGTTTTGGTTTGCTTATATGGACTACCAAAGGCACTAGAGCCCCTCCAGTTTAACGTCTTTCTTGTTTAACTTCTCTAACAATATACATAAAGAGAGATGTACAACTTAAAATCAACCATCAGCTGAAGTAGATTATCCTGGTATTAAACCTTCCCCAAATCTCTATGACCTTATAAAGCATTTTTAACATCTTCTTGCTGAGATGCTCCAGGGGTCCCCAAGGTCTGTGTTCTTTCTCATTGCAATGACTAATAAACCTAACTTGTTTTACTACAGTTGTGTTCACAATTGTCTTTGGCAGGAAGGCATTGACAGGAGGAAATAAATCCACTATAACTCTCTCCTCAGTTAAGGACTTTCTTCTCGATGTTACAGCAATTAAGGCACTATGGCCTTCCACAAATATGCTTAGGTAAACCTTCAAAGGTTAGACACTGTCTGCATTACTCCTGTTATATCCCCATTTCCAAGCCATGCTTTAGTGGAATATACAGGAAACGTGAAAAATTGAAAGCCCATGAGAAAAGAATCCTTTATATGTCTAAAAAAACCAACATGGCATAATGAGGTATTAAAGGAGGTAAAGAAGAGAGATAAAGGAGGTCAGCTCTAAGAAATAAAATGAGTATGTAAGCATACTCTATCACAGAATATAATGGCTTCAGTAATTCCATATATAAAATATAAAATATAAAAAATGAAGACAGGTACTGAACACTTCACATAAAACTCTTTCATGTCCTATATAGTTACACTTTTTGACAGACAATTTGATGTAAACAATTGAAGTTTAAAGTGATCATGCAATGGTAACTTACAAACAGAAGTAAATCTGAAAAAAATAGAAGAAAATAAACTTTTATGCAAATAATTTTTCAGCCAAAGGTAATGGAATTGTAATGGAATTACATTCATTACTGGTTTTTGATTTGTGATTACCATTAGGTTTGTCTATAGCATCTTCTACATATAATAGTCTATATTAAGTTGATGGTCACTTAAGTTTAAACCCATTCTTTCCTGCTTTACACACACACACACACACACACACACACAAAGACACACACACACATTTTAGGTATACGTTGTCATACCTTATATCCTTTTATCTTGTGCATCCCTTGACTGGTTTTAACAGATATACATATTTTCACTGCTTTTGTGCTTTCTATTTTACTCCTACTTATGGTCTTCCTTCCCACTCAAAGTCCTCTAACATTTCTTGAAGGAGTGGTTTAGTAGTCATGAATTCCTTCAGTATTTTTTTTTTGTCTGAGAAACTCTTTATCCCTCCTTGTATTTTGAATAACAACCGTGCTGGAAAGAGTATTCTTGGCTGCAGATTTTTTTTCGTTTCAACACATTCCATATATCATGCCACCTTCTTCTAGCCTGCAAAGTTTCTGCTGAAAAAATAATAGCTTTATGGGAGTTCCCTTGTATGTAACTATCTTCTTTTCTCTTGCTGCTTTTAAAATTATCTTTATCACTACTTTTTAATTTATTTTTATTTATTTATTTTAGAGAGAGCATGTGTGTGCATGAGTGGGGGGAAAGGCAGAAGGAGAGGGAAAAAGAGAGAGAATCAAGAGAATCCAGGGTGCCTGGATGGTACAGCCAGTCAAGCAACTGACTTTAGCTCAGGTTATGATCTCAGGGTCCTTGGATTGAGCCCTGGGTCAGGCTACCTGCTCAGCAGGTAGTCTGCTTATCCCTCTATCCTCACCCCACCCCCCATTCATGCTGTCTCTCAAATAAATCAATTTTTAAAAAAGAGAGAGAGAGAGAATCTCTTGCTGAGCATGGAGCCTAACATCAGGCTTGATTTCAGGACTCAGATCATGACCTGAGCTGCAGCCGAGAGTTGGATGCTTAATTGACTGAGCCACCCAGGCACACATCACTACTTTTTACATTACTGTATGTTTTGGTGTGGATCTTTTTGGGTTGATTTTGTTCAGTTATCTCTGTGACTTTGGGATCTGGATTTCTGTTTCCTTCCCCAGATTTGGAAAGTTTTCAGTTATTATTTCTTCAAATATATTTTTCTGTCCCCTTTTCTCTTTCTTTTCCTTCTGGGATCCCTATAATGTGGATGTTACTACGCTTGATGGGGTTGCTGAGTTCCCCAAGTCTTTTTGCATAATTTTTTTCTCTCTCATTTTTTCAGCTTGATTACTTTCCATTACTGTGTCCTCCAGGTTGCTGATTCAGTTTCAGCTTCATCTAGTCTACTATATATTCCACTTAGTATATTTGTAATTATATTTATTTATTTATTTTTTTGTAATTATATTTATTATGTTCTTCATCTATGATTGGCTCTTTTCTATCTCTTTTTTAAGGGTCTCACTGTTGTCTTCCACTCTTTTCTCAAGTCCATTTAGTATCTTTATGATCATCACTTTAAATTCTCTATCAGACATATTACATATTTCCATTTTGTTTAGGGATCTTGCATGATTTGTCTTATTTGGGGGGGTGGCGGGGGGGGACATATCCCTCTGTCTCCAGTTTTTCTAACTCTCTGTGTCTGTTTCTCTGTATTGGGAAAGTTGATTACATCCCCTGCTCTCAAATTCAGTGGTCTTATGAAGTGCCTGTAGTACAATGTCCCTTATTCACTAGAACCAGCTGTTTAAGAGGTGTCTCCTATGTGTACTGCATGCACTCTGCTATTATGGCTAGGCTGCATTTCCCTTCAGTCTAGTTCTCTGGAGTGGTTCTCTTTAACCTGTTGTGGGCAGTGTTTGGTCTCTATGGTGTTAGTGGGCCAATGTGGGGCTGCCTTGGGCTTGAGTTGAGTTAGAACAGCATTTGCCATAGATGTGATAACACCAAATTTCAGAGTACTTTCCCTGTGTTGTCTCCTCAAAATCTTTAATTGGTGGGTGGGGCCTGCAGTCAGACCAGTTTTCTGCCCAGGCCCACTGCTGAGGATGCAGTCTGACTTGTTTGTATGTGGCTATTTTTTCTTCACCCTGAGGAAGAGGTCACTTTGGAGTAATGGTGGCCCCTGTCTGAATTGTTTGCCTACTGCTAGGCTATGACACTACCTTGAATGGGTTCTGGCCAAGAGCATATTTTATGGAGTGGATCTACCAAATTGCAGAGGGGCAAGGCATGCAGTGTTAGCAAGTTAGCTAGTTAGTGTCTGTGCTACACTGGTTTCAGCTTGTGGCCCTGTGTTTATGCTGGGGGGCAAGGGAGAGAAATGGCATCTGCCAGCTACTTTGTCCTAGAAGAATCTCCCAAAGGTCTCTGTTCCTGCAAGACAAGTTCTGCTGGTTATAAGAACTCATGAAATTCAGCCCCTCTGGTTTCAAAGTGAAATCTTATGGGGATTTGTCTTGCCCATGAGGAATCCCCAGTGTGGCAGTTTTCTTCACCATGCCTGTAGGCTCCTCCTTCCCATTGACCATCTCTTGGGGTCATTTAGCTCTCCCACCACATCTACACCATTCCTACAATCTTTCATGAGTTCTCTTCTTTTCATTTAGTTGTGAAGTTGTTCTGTCAGTATTTGGATTGTTTTCTGGGTTACTTACATTGATGTTAGAATTATCTAATTGTATCTGTGGGATGAAGTGAGGCTAGAGTCATCCCACTCACCATCTTTCCAGCAATCCTCACCCTTGACCCTTGATGCAGAGAGTGTATACCTTGGCTAACATCCTCAACCCTGGCCTGGGAATTAGGAAGACAGAGAGGAAGGAAGGAGCAGATTTAGGATGGGAGAGGTAGGGATCCCAGAGCTACAGGAAATTTCTCTCCGGGAAGAGCCTGGTTGGAGACAAAAAGAAATGGTTGAAGCACTAGTAGTCTCACCCTATTGGGCGTTCAATCTTCCAAGCTCAGAAAGCAATCCAAAGAGAAGGAACTAGGCTGGGCTAGAGCACAGCCAGCATGGCCAGGGCTGAAGGCCATTGGGAAGCTCTAAGGCTACAGGCAAGCAATACTCAGGAGTTCATCACACTGCCCTAAGCCCTGTAAGGACTGTACTTGCTTTCAGCTCATGCTGGATCACCCTTAGGGCTTCCATGTGGCTCAGCAGCTGCCACAGGATGCAGAAGAAGAAGCAGACACAGGCTTATGCCTTTGCACACAACTGATTTGTTCTGGCTAAGTTTACATTGATTAAAGCCTTCAATAGTGACACAGGAGCAAATGAGCATAATTTGCTATTCTGAAGTTCTTGGTAATTTCATTTCTCCATTTCATGGTTTTCTGGCATGTTTTATTTGCTGTTTTGGAGGAATAGAGGAAAATAGAAATGTTAAAACCTTGTACAAGAAATTTTGTTTAAAAGCTACTGCAGAGTTAATTTAGGAAAAGGAAACCTAAGTGTTTTGTTAACAGTTACTCTAAGCACTAGCAGGGAAGCTATAGAGGTGGGAAGGGCAACACGGCAAATAGAAACTGTGTCCCAGGTGGACAAGAGCATGAAATTGTCTTTGAATATCCTAAGAGAAATCTTAAACCACACAAGTCCAAAACCTAACTCAACTTCTACCCACTTCTCATCTATATCTCCTTTTATCCCAGCACACCCTATTGCAAGCATGAGTTGTGTCAACAGTTGCAACATTAAACTCATCAGGCTTAAAACGTGAGCCTGCTAGTACTACACCAGAGATCCTCAGAAATTTTTATTAAAATAAGGCAGGCCAGTGATCACAATGACCTAAAATAAGTTAGAAATGAGGATAGGGAAAGTAATGGTAGAATTATCCTATGTGTCATATACATGTATGATATATACATGTATGATATAATATATATATCATACATGTATTATATATGTATATATTATATATAATATATATCATACAATTCACCCACTAAAGTATACAATTGAATGATTTTAGGATTTTTTTCATATATTCACAGATGTGTACTTTGACCACCCCTCACCCAGCCTAAACAACCCAGCCCTACACAGCCATTAATCTTTGTCTCTATAGATGTCCCTGTTCTGGATATTTCATTAATATTGTCTCTATAGATGTCCCTGTTCTGGATATTTCATACAAAGAAATATGATTTTGTGACTGGATGTATTCACTTAGCATAATGGTTTCAAAGGTTCACCCACGTTGTTGAGGTGTGTTTCATTCCTTTTTATGGCAAAATAATATTCGTTGTGCATAAATTACTATCCATACAATGTTTATCCATTTATTAGTTGATGGACTTTTGGCAAAGGAATCTCTTGGGCTCTGTGGTGAGCTACTCTCAGGCCTGAACCAGGAGCAAAGAATCTTTGTTTATTGATGGAGACTCTGTAGGTTCTCATTAGATTCTACCTAGGTTGATGGTTTCTTTATCCATGTACAATGCTTTGAGGTATGCAGAAGTGCACTCATTTCAGTAAGAGGGAGATGAGGAGGAGGGCACTGAAGCAAGAAAATCTTACCCCGAAAGCTCAGCTCAGTGAAGAAGGAGTAACAATTCTGGGTTCCCCAAAAGAAAAAGATATATCCTAGATCTCAATTTACCTGAGGCCAAGGATGTATCACCTGGAGATGCAACATTTATATATGACCAGGAACTCAGTTCAAGCAATTCCCTGAAGATAGAGTGATCTTAATGACTCTCTGAAGGTTCTGGGGCTGTCCTTACCTAGCAATATTTCCTCTCAATATCCAAAAGCCTAGAATGTATAGAGCAGGGATACTGGAGAGATGTGGACTATGGGTGTCTTTCCCTGAGAAGGGATCAGTTAGCATGGCCCTGGGGATCTAAGGGTGGGCAGCAGCAGTGTAGCTTGGGATGTAACAATTTTCTTGGTTCAAAAGAGGCAATATTGTTTTTCCCCATTAAGGATCACAGCAAGTAGAGGAATCAATAGACACAAGCCTACATATTTCACTCTCAGGATTTATTTTTTTTGTTTGTGAAATTGAAAGCTTTAAGCCATAACAAAAGGAGAGAATAGCAGATTTTTTTCATTATAGAATCAGATCACATAATGGTGAATGTCTTGGTTAATAGTCTTTCTCCAACCTATGGCTTTTGATGTTGCTTAGTCACTGTTGTAAAACAGAGAAAAATGGAAATGTTAAATTTTAATTGTTAATAAAAGCTATCTAATTTTACTATGCAACTACAGGTGTAGGAAGTAATTAGCATATAGAACACTGCTTATAATGTCACTGTCTATGCCAGTGCTCCATGAAATTATCAAACCCAGCTTTCTTTTTCCTGAATTGTCTGTGACAGCTCCAGTAAAAGGAAATACTATAAAGTGGTATTCACATGTATTTCAGTTACACAGTCTTAACAATTCATGTGGAGAAAAGAAAATTATCAGCAAGGAAAAAAGAGGAAAAGAACATATTTAAAAATATGTGAAGAAATAAATAACTATTGTCTATTTTTATCTTCCAGGGAAGAGTACTTCCAGAAGTCCTCTATGCATTTCCAACAGGTGTCCAACCTATGTACACGTTAAACTCAAACTCATTCTTCACTCCCACCCCGTGGTCACTCCCAACACAAACTGGTGCTGACCAGGCTGTACCTGTATGTCATTAGTAAAAGGTGTCATCATCCATTGGGTCAGAAATATTTATCCCTGCAGGTTTGTCTCTGTAGTTCTCTTGTATTCTAACCTAAATACACCTATCCAGTCACCCATTCAATTGAGTCTACACCTCTGTTATATCTCCTAAAACAATTCTTTTCCTCTTAATCCTGCCCTTCTCACACATTTCTGTGTATTCTATAGTCTTAAAGTTGTTTCACTAACCTTTGGTTCTTACTGACTCTGAATGACTTTTCCCCTACTTTATCCCAGTAAAATTTGTAAAAAGCAAACCATGTCATCCTGAATCCCTCCCATACTACTTCAAAAATACTTTAACTATACAAGAAATACTTCTATATAAGAAAATGACTCCTTGTCATGGCATACGAGACACTTGTCTTGGCTCATAATTACTTGAGTAAATTTTCTCTTGCAATTTTAATTTTAATAAATTTTAAAATGTATTAAGAGCACACATTTGAAAACAGGACTGCATTTACATTTAATCTTGCTTATCTTGCTACTTTATCAATAAACATCATTTAAGTACTTCTTACACTTTATACTCAAACTGTCAATTCATTTTGTTGGTCACCTTCAAAATTTGTTCCTAAAATCATCTTTACTATCCCTGATCGCAGGTACCATCCCTTCCCTCCTGGATTGTTACAGTAGTTTCTCCACTCTCTAATTTCTCCAGTTCTACTGTTGCCATCATACAGACTATTTTTAACAAACCAACCTTTTATGTTTTAACAAACCAGCCTTTTAAAGTGGAAGTAATGAGCTTCAAACTTTAATCTTCCAGTGATTTCCCTCTTTCACTGGGAATAAAACACAGATGGCCCCCAAATCTCCCACAGCCTACAAGAGTTTTACTGTCTGATCTACTACTACCACAGCCCTCTTGCTAACTCTGCTCCAGCTAACCTGACATGACTTTTATTCATCAAACATTCCTGGCTTATTGTTTCATTGAATCATTCATGTGCTTGGAAAGCTCCTGCTCAGGTATATGCATGGATACCTCTGCTAGCTCTACTCCTATGTCAGAAAGAGTTGATTTACAGCTGGAATGGAAAAGCTCTACCTTTATCTCTGGGAAAGCCAGGGTACCTGGTTTCACTTTTTGCCAAGATGTCAGTGAGATTTGTCATGGGCTCTTAAATTTTTTTTTAATTTTAAGTTCAATTTGCCAACATATAGTATAACATCCAGTGCTCATCCCACCAAGTGCCATCCTTAATGCCTGTCATCCAGTTACCCCACTTCCCCTCCTGCAACCCTTTGTTTGTTTCCCCAAAGTTAGGAGTCTCTCATGGTTTGTCTTCCTCTCTAACTGTTCCCCACTCAAGTTTCCCCCTTACCCTAAAGTTCTTTTCACTATTTCTTATATTCCATGTATGAGTAAAACCATATGATAATTATCTTTCTCTGACTGACTTATTTCACTCAGCATAATACCCTCCAGGGTATTATGGATACCCATCCATGTCGATGTAAATGGTAGGTATTTGTCCTTTCTGATGGCTGAGTAATATTCCACTGTGTGTGTGTGTGTGTATATATATATATATACACACACACACACACAATATATATATATATATCACATCTTCTTTATTCATTTATCTGTCAAAGGACATCTTGGCTCCTTCCACAGTTTGGCTATTGTGGACATTGATGCTATAAATATTGTGGTACAGATCCCATCATTTCACTACATCTGTATCTTGGGGAGCAATTGCTGGGTTGTAGGGTAGCTCTATTTTTAACTTCATAAGGAATCTCCACACTGTCTTCCAGAGTGGCTGTACCAGCTTGCAAGCCACCAACAGTGCAAGAGAGTTCCCCTTTCTCCACATCCCTGCCAACATTTGTTGTTTCATGTCTTATTAATTAAGGAAACTTGAGGCCTTGTGCATGAGGTGTACCTGTGGTGCCCATTGCTTGCCTGCACTCTCTTTGCTGCACTGTACCATTTACATTTAAATAAAAGCCTCATGTGAGTTGACCCCAGAAAGTCAAGTACCTCCTTTCAAATATCTAAACTGGGAAATACTCATTCAATCATATTCAAAATTTCTATCCAGCTCCTCCCTCACCATCAACTCTCCCGTTTACCTCTACTGAAAAATAAGAACATTTTACATGAAGGGTAGTAGTTATGTTTTCTTTGGTGGCAGATGGGAAATAGAAATCCATTAACAACAACAAAAGAAATCCAAAAAAACAAAAACAAACAAATAAAAACACAAGAAATCCATTAACTTAACTCTCCATCAAAGTAAAATATGAAGGAGTGGCAAATTAGTAATTGGATGAACTCTTGATTTCACTAATGGTTGAATTTTTAATTTTTCCATTTACTCCCAGTGATAGGTCTGTCAAATACTATGATTTCTCTATGTATCTGACTTATAAATATGAATAAATATAGGTATACAAATGTATATATGTACATATACAATTTATAGATATATATTTTGAATATATGCAAATGCCAACTTTATCCTATTTATAGTAAAGAATTTTCTTTCTAACCTGGAGGGACAGTGCATTTATCATTTTGCCTTGCATCTAATAGATCATCAAAAATGGAAATTTCATTTTCCATCACCAGGTATATATCAGGCTATATGTATCAAAATTGTGAAGTTCTTAAGAGTTAAACCCTGGAGTCTGGTTGTCTTAAATGAAATTACATCTCCCAAATTTACTAAAATTTTGTACACATAGTAACTTAAGTTTTTTATGTCTGTCCCTTCATTTCTAAAATGAGGATAAATATAACCATGGAGCCTTAGTGAGGAAGAAATATCAATGTTGGGAGTCAATCTGTGTAAATCTACCAAGTTAGAACTTAAATGTGTGAGCAAGATGCATGATGGCTCATAAATATTTTAAAGTCATTTCTTATCATAAAAATGTTGGTTAATAAATCTCTGGTAATATTAACAAAATATTAAATTTTAGTTTTCAAATTAAATTAAAACTAAATTAAATTTAGTTTTAGTCTTTGTTTTAGTATGTCATGATGTAATATGGAATAATAGCTTTTTAACACTGAGGTATTGTTAAAAATTTTAAACTATTTTATGAATTATGTCACTTTCACTAATTTGTTTCCTCCATTTACCTTTAACTTGATGACTGGTGGCTGTTACTTTTGCTGTCTTCTGATACAGATCTGTAAAAAAGAAATAGCATTACATTAGGGTTAAAAAACATTATTTTTTTCTTTTTTGAGTATACTTTGCACACAATGTTACATTAGTTTCAGGTATACAATGTGGTGATTTCACAAGTATATGCACTATGCTATATTCACAAGTGTAGATACCATCTATCCTATTATAGCACTATTACAATGTCATTGACTCTATTCTCTGTTGTGCCTTTTATTGCCATGATTTATACATTCCATTACTAGAATCCAACCTTTTCCTCTCCCTTTCACCCATTTTACCTAGCCATCCACCCCACTCCCCTCTGGCAACCAACAATTTCTTTTCTGTATTTATAGATCTGATTCTGCTTTCTGTTTTATTCGTTATTTTTTCTATTCATAAGTGGAATCATATGGCATTTGTCTTTCTCAGTCTGACTTCATTTAGCATAATACTTTCCAGGTATTTTGTTAATTTTGAGAAATCTTCATGATGTTTTCCACAATAGCTATACCAATTTACAATCCTACTAATGGTGTACAAATTTGTTTTTATTTCCTGCACATCCTTCCCAACACATTATTTTTTGTTTTATTGATTCTAGCTAATATGATAGGTGTAGGTCATATCACATTATGGTTTTAATTTGCATTTCCTTAATGATTAGTGATGCTGAGCATCCTTTTATGTGTCTGTTTGCTATCTGTATATCTTCTTTAGTAAATGTCTATTCAGGTCCTTTGCCTATATTTTAATCAGATCATTTATGGAGTCTATTTGGTTTGAATTGTATAAATTTGCAAATGTCTTCTCCCACTCAGTGGGTTTCCTTTTCCCTACTTCCCTGAGTATAAGCTGATTTTGGCGTAGTCCTAATAGTTTATTTTTGCTTCTGTCTCTTTTGAGGACACATATGTAGAAAAATGTTTCTGTCATCAATGTCAATGAAATACTGCCTATTGTAGGATTTTTATGATTTCAGGTCTCACTTTTAGGTTTTTTTAATCTTTTTTTTTTTTTTTTTTTGGTATATGGTGTTAGGAAGTGGTCCAGTTTCTTTTTATTTTCTTTCTTTCTTTCTTTTTTTCTTTCTTTCTTTCTTTCTTTCTTTCTTTCTTTCTTTCTTTCTTTCTTTTTCTTTCTTTCTTTCTTTTTTCTTTCTTTCTTTCTTCTTTCTTTTTTCTTCTTTCTCCTTTCTTTCTTTCTTTCTTTCTTTCTTTCTTTCTTTCTTTCTTTCTTTCTTTCTTTCTTTCTTTCTTTCTTTCTTTCTTTCTTTCTTTCTTTCTTTCTTTCTTCTTTCCATGTAGCTGTCCAGTTTCCCCAGCGCTATTAGTTGAAGAGACTGCCTTTTTTCTCATTGTATATTCTTGCCTCCTTTGTCACAGATTAATTGACCAGTTTTAGGTTCATTTCTGCCTTCTCTATTCTGTTCCATTGGTTGATGTATCTATTTGGGGGCCAGAACCATACTGTTTTGATTACTAAAGCTTTGTAGTATATCTTGAAATCTGGGACTGTGATACCTCTAGTTTTGTTCTTCTATTTCAAGATTGCTTTGGTTCTTTGGGCTATTTTGTGGTTCTCTAAAAACTTTAGGATTGTTTGTTCTAGCTCTGCAAAAAGGCAATGCCACTGGTAGTTTGAGAGAGATTGTATTTAATCTGTAGACAGATTTGGGTAGTATGGATATTTTAACAATATTCATTTTTCCAATCCATGAGCATGAAATATCTTTTAATTTGTGTCATCTTCAATTTTGTTCATCAATGGCTTATAGTTTTCAGAGTAAACTTCCTTGGTTAAGTTTATTCCTAGGTATTTTATTCTTTTTGTTCCAATTGTATATGGAATTATCTTAATTTCTCTTTCCACTACTTCATTATTAGTGTATAGATTCACAATTGATTTCTCTGTGTTAATTTTGTATATTTCAACATTGCTGAATTCAATTAATATATCAGTTTTTTAGAGGAGTCTTTGGTTTTTCTATGTAGAGTATGTTGTCATCCACAAATAGTAACAGTTTTACTTCTTCCTTACCAACCTGGATATTTTTTATTTCTTTCTGTTGTCTAGTTGCTATGGCTAGGATTTCTAGGACTATGTTAAAAAAGTGGCAAGAGTAGACATCCTTGTCTTGTTCCTAATCTTAGAGGAAAAGTTTTCAGAGTTTCATCTTTGAGGATGATGTTAGCTGTGTGTTTTTCATATATGGTATTTTTTATGTTGAGGTATGTTCCTTATAAGTCCACGTTCTTGAGAGTTTTTTTTTTTTGGTGGAAGTTTTATATATTATCTTTATTTGCTCAAGTAAGCAACAGAGACATTTTCCTTTAGCGTAGAACAATGAGACCTACTTATTTATCCTTATTTCTGCATTCTTTTTTCCCTAAAGATCCACTGACTAAACAAAATTGTGATTTGTATAGTGATATGGTAAAGAAAAAAGTTGTGTGTAAGTGAAATGCTAGATAAAGAAAGACAACTATCATATGATCTCACTTATATTGGAATCTAATTTTTTTTAATTTTTTTTTATTTATTTATGATAGTCACACAGAGAGAGAGAGAGGCAGAGACACAGGCAGAAGGAGAGGCAGAGACACAGGCAGAGGGAGAAGCAGGCTCCATGCACCGGGAGCCTGACGTGGGACTCGATCCCGGGTCTCCAGGATCGCGCCCTGGGCCAAAGGCAGGCGCTAAACCGCTGCGCCACCCAGGGATCCCGGAATCTAATTTTTTTTAAACAGAAAATAACCTCATAGATACAGAGAATTGATTGGTAGTTACCAGAGGTGGGGGTGTGCTGTGAGTGAAATGAATGAATGAATTCAAAAGATACAAAGTTCTGGTTACAAAACAATTAAGTCATGAGTATATAATGTTAACTATATTTAATAATAAAATATTGTATATTTGAAACTTGCTAAGACAATAGATCTTAAAAATCCTCATCACAAAAAAATAAAATTTTGTAACTATGTGTGGAGACAGATGTTAACTAGGCTTTTTGTGGTGCTCATTTCAAGTACCTTAAGTCTAATTTTAGAAACATGAGCAATATTAAGTGTAAAATGGGCATTGTCTTATCCATATTCTCCCTTTGCTATAATGTTTTTTTTTTATATTTTTCTCAACTTCAACATATTCTATTCATTAAATTTCCTTATCTCTATTAATCTCCTTGGCACAATGTGAAAAAAATAGAGGTTGCTTAGGTGGTAGACAGAGCCTACTAAAGCAATTGTAGTCAACATGGCTTTCACTTTGAAAGGCACTGTGAATTTATTAAGTAGCTTCAGTTATTTCTATATCTATAAGAACAAGATAACTACTACATGAAATTGGAAAAAATTTGGTATATAACAAGACTGAATATGTCTAAATACTAACCCAATTCATCTGAGATCCAAACTTAACACTTTTAAGTCCTATTAGTAATATTCTAAAATATATTTTAGTTTTTCCACAATTGGATTTTAATATGACTTTTAAAAATAATAAATTTACTTACTCTTCACTTTCTGATCCCTCTCTGTTCCAAAATCTTATTTTATTCCATTTAAGGGCAACAATGGCAATTAAAATAAGGACAGGTATAAAAATGTAGAAACTGATCAAGAGGCCATTTTTTTTAGGAGCAGCATGTCGCTTTCTGAATAAGGTGTTGCTTTTCTCTGAAAATGTGAAAGTACATTTTAACTTTTTCAAAAATAATATTCAAAGCTTATTAGTAATTTGAAATATAAAAATTTGGGATTCAAATAATACAGTCCTAGGATAAATAAGTTTATATTTTTAAATGTTTCCAGTAAATAAATAAATAATTTTTAAATGTAAAAAAATAAAAATGTTTTCCAATATTCTGACTATGCCCCATAAAGTATTATATATTTGTCAACTCAATATATAATTAATATAAATCTACATTTAATCTTTATATGTATATTCAATCTTTCTATATATTTTCATATTTTTCTATACCCTTTTATGGACTGCTACTTAAAACACATTAAACTGATATTCAAATTTATTCATTTAAAAAATAGAGTAAGTATAAAAGAGGGACTCTAGGGTTGGGGAAGACACTGGAGAAGTAGGGACCCGACTTTCATCTGGTCTCTGGAATTCAGCTGGATAGCTATCAAATCATTCTGAACTTTTGTGAAATCAACCAGAGATCTAAGAAAAGAATTGCTGCAATGCTACAAATAGAAAAGCAACCATTTCTACAATGTAGGAGTATGAAGAAGTGAATCCTGGTGATGTTCAGAAGATAAACCAGATGGAGGGAGCCTCTGTAAGCTGGCTGTGGGAAAGTGATATAGCAGCAGATTGCAAAATAGGAACTTTTAGAAGTCTGCTCTGGCAAGGGACATCCCTGCCTGAGAGGCAGTCAGGTAGAGAAGCCAGGTAGAATCCCTGGTGGGACAGTGTGGTCTCAAGTTCCCCAAGGTCACAGAAATAATAGGAGTCCCTTAGTGATGCAGAGTTCGCAAACATCAGAGCCAGGGAGCCAGCTGCAATCAGTGAGCCCAGGAGCGGGCTTTCAGCTCAGTGTTACCATAAACAACATAAGTATTAACTTTTTTTTTTTAGTATTAACTATTTTTAAAGACTTTTTTACATTTACTTTTTATATGCATATTCTTCATTTTTGGCTCCCTTTTATTACGTTCATTTTTTTTTTTTTGTCTCTATGTTTTCCTTTCTTTACAATTTTGGGATCTAGTTTTTTGTAACAACAGACCAAAATACACCCTGGACATAGTGTATCACCCTGTTCTGTCTACCTATTTGATTATATTCTCTCTTTTTTTCCTTATTTTCTTGGTTTTTGATCTCTTCTGATTTGTTTAGTGTATATTTTGCTGGGGTCATGGTTGTATTTTGTACTTTATTCTCTCATTCATCTGTATTTCTCTGGACAAAATGACAAGATGGAAAAACTCACACCAGAAAAAAGATCAAGAGGCTGTACTAACCGCCAGAGCCTTAATAACTATAGATATTAGTAAAAATGTCAGAGCTAGAATTCAGAATAACTATTATAAAGACACTAGCTAGATTGAAAAAAAGCATAGGACACACTAAATAGTTGCTCTCTGGGGAAATAAAAGAACTAAAATCTAATCAGATCAAAATCAAAAAGGGTATTACTGAGATGCAATTAAAAATTGAGGCTCTGTCAAGATAAATGAGGCTGAAGAGAGAATCAGTGACATAGAAGATAAAATGATAAAGAAACTGAGGAAAAGAGAGATAAACAAGTACTGGAAAATGAGAGAAGGATGTGTGAGATCAGTGATACCATAAATCAAAATGATATTAGAATAATTGGGATCCAAGATGAAAAGAAAAGGGGGGGGGCAGAAGGTATACACTGGAGTAAATTCTAGCTGAGAACTTTCTCTAGTCTGAGGAAGGAAACAGGCATTCAAGTCCAGGAGGCACGGAGAACACCTTTCAAAATCCATAAAAATAGGTCAACACCTCAAACTATAATGGTGAAGCTTGCAGATTTCAGACAGAAAAAATCCTAAAAGCAGCTAAGGACAAGAGGTCCTTAATCTACAGAGGTAGAAACATAAGGCTAGCATCAGTCCTATCCACAGACAACTAGGAGGCCAGAAAGGACTGGCAAGATTGGAGCAAAAATAAATGATATAGAAACAAAAAAAGTAGAACAGATTGACAAAACTAAGAGTTGGTTCTTTGAAAGAATTACTAAAATTGATAAAACCCTCACAACACATATCAAAAAGACCCAAATAAATTAATAAAATCACGAATGAGAGGAGATCACAACCAGTACCACAGAAATGTAAACAACTGTAAGAGAATATTATGAAAAATTATATGCCAACAAACTGGGCAATCTGAAAGAAACAAACTACTAAAACTGAAATAGGAAAAAATACAGAAAATTTGAACAAACCTTTAACCATCAAAAAATTTGATTCAGTAATAATAATCTATGAACAAACAAAAGTACAGAGCCAGATGGCTTCCAGAGAGATTCTACTAGACATTTAAAGAAGAGTTAATACTTATTCTTCTCAAACAGTTCAAAAAAATAGAAATGGAAGGAAATTTTCAAACTTATTCTACAAGGCCAGCATTACCTTGATTCCAAAACCAGATGAAGACTCCACTAAAAAGGAGAATTACAGGTCAATATCCCTGATGAACATGGATGCAAAAATTCTCACCAAGGTACTAGCAAATTGAATTCAACAGTGCATTAAATGAATTATTAACCACAATCAAGTGGGATTTAGTCCTGAGCTGCAAGGGTGGTTCAATATTCACAAATCAATAAACATGATATGCCACATTAATAAAAGACAGGATAAGAACCACATGATCTTCTCAACAGATGCAGAAAAAGCATTTGACAAAAAAGTACAGCATCTATTCTTGATAAACTCTCAACAAAGTTGGGATAGATGAAATATAGCTCAACATTATAAAGGCTAGAGACAAAAGACACACAGCTACATATCTTGACATCATAAAAGCCAAAGAAAAAGAAACACAGCTAATATTATCCTCAATGCGGAAAAATTGAGAGCTTTTTTCTCTATGGTCAGGAACAGGACAATGATGTCCACTCTTACCATTCTTATTTAATATAGTACTGACTTAGCCTCAGCAATCAGAGAATAAAAAGAAATAGAAGGCATCCAAATCAGCCAGGAAGAAGTCAAACTTTTACTATTTGCAGATGACATAATACTCTATGTAAAAAATCTGAAAGATTCCACCCCAAAATTGCTAGGTGATATACCAATTCAGCAAAATTGCAGGATAAAAATCAACATACAGAAATCTGTGGAATTCCCATATACCAATAATGAAGAATCACATAGAGATCAAAGAATTGACCCATTTACAATCAATCACACCAAAAACCACAGGATACCTAGGAATCAATCTAACCAAAGAAGTGAAATGCCTGTACTCTGAAAACTATAGAACTTATGAAAGAAATTGAAGATGACACAAAGAAATGGAAAAGAATTCCATGCTCATAGATTGGAATAACAAATATTGTTAAAATGTCTATACTATCCAAAGCAATCTACACATTTAATGCAATCCTTATCAAAATAACAAGAGTATCTTTCAGAGAGCTAGAACAAACAATTCTAAAATTTGTATGGAACCACAAAAGACCCTGAATAGTCAAAGCAATCTTGGGGGGGGGGGGGGAAGCATGAAGGGCACCTGTATGGCTCAGTCAGTTAAGCATCTGCCTTCAGCTCAGGTCATGATCCTGGGGTCCTGGAATTGAGCCCCCATGTTGGGCTCCCTGCTGAGCAAGGAGTCTGCTTCTCCCACTGCCTCTCTCTGTGTCTCTTTCTCTCTCTCTCTCTCTCTCTTTCTCTCTCAAATAAAAAAAAAATAGAAAGAAAGAAAAAAACAAAGCTGGAAGTATCACAATTCCAGACTTTAAGCTACATTATTACAAAGCTGTAATCATCAAGACAACATGGTATTGGCACACAGACAGATACATACATCAATGGAAAAGAATAGAGAATCCAGAAATGGCCACAACTATATAGTCAACTAATGTTTGACAAAGCAAGAAAGAATATCCAATGGAAAAAAGGCAGCCTCTTCAACAAATTGTGTCAAGAGTACTAGAAGCAACATGTAGAAGAATGATAATGGACCACTTTCTGACACCATACCCAAAAATAAATTCAAAATGGATGAAAGACCTACATTGGGACCAAAGATATAATTGAATCTTTGAACTGCTGAAAGTGAAAATTCTCAGTGCAGAATTCTACTTCCAGTTAGAATACACCTCACAATTTGAGACATTTTTTAAAAACATTTTAAAGACAAAAGCTTAAAACAGTTGGTCACCACAAGGTACATTTAAAAAAAAAAAAAAAAAAAGAAGTTTTTTTCAGTGAGAAAGAAAATGACCCACATGGAAATTTAAATGTGCTGGAAGAGTTGAAAAGCCCTTAAAAACAGTAAATGCGTGGGTAAATGGGAATATTTATATAAAAAATTCTTTAACTTTCTTTTGACTGTTTAAGGCAAATATAAAATGTATTGTCCAGTTTGCAACATATCTATACATACACACACACACACACACACACACACAGAATATATAGTTAAAAATGCAAATGATGGAAAGACATAGGGAATTATACCATTATGAAATTTTAACATAATATTTAGAAAAAATGAAAATGCTGTGAAGAACATGAGTTAATGTTCATGAATGTTCACCAAATACATTAAAAAATGTTTTATACCATCTACTATCCATATCTTTCAATAGGATGGTCTACTTCAAAGATGCAACTTGGTTGTGAACTAGCACATCACAATAGTTAACACCCTTGGAATATACAGAGTATATAATAAAACAATTACCTAGTCTGTAATTTAACCATACTTATCTATAAAACTCTGCCATATAAACAGAAATGTTTTGGGAAGTATGGTTTAAATTAAAGGAAGGCCTATTAGCATGTTCACTTCTTGACTGGAACTTAAAAGCATATGCAAAATTTTGACTGATAGTATGATCTGGAGCTGTACTGTTTAATTGCCACTAGCCACAAATGGCCACTTAAATTTAAATTCAATAAAGTAAAATAAAATGGAAATTTTAGTTCTATAGTGGCACCATCAACGTCATGTGCTCAATAGCCACACAGTCAGTGGAGACTATTTCTCTAAGTGCAGAAATCACTACTGAAGCACACTGATCTTGATACTAACTTTGTGGATGCCAAAATCCATCATTATAACTTCCTCCTGGTGATGATGGTGATGGGAGACAAATTGGAGGAGAATATCCAACATCACAGTGACAATTAAGCCTATCATTGCAAATCTAAAACCAAAACCAAACAAAAAATTAGATCATTTTAGGTAAAATGCAAACATTAAATTCATCATTTGTGACTGTTGGTCAATGTAAGTTATTAAAATATAACTTCATATACTATAATTTTTATTTTAATATGGAAAATAATTTTTAAAATATAATAAATATTTTGTAATATCTTTTCAATGTCATAGGTACTTCCTCTTATTTTCTCTTGTATTTTAAAATAACAATAGATTACTAGCTGATACAATGAAAATGTCTTATTCTACAAAGGCATAGAAATTATGAAGCTAGAAATTATAAAATAGTGGAAGTTGATATATATAATGAATTGTGCTAGGTTTTAAAATATGCCTGATATAAGAGCCAATTTTTACAAAAAATGGAGAAAAAAAACATAAAGGAAAAAGCTTGCTTAACGAGACACAGATACCAAAATGTATTTTGCTAGAAGTAGGAAGGCTATAAAATATCTATAAATGTGATCTGGTGGATGGGCACTTGGGTAGCTCAATCTGTTGAGCATCTGCCTCCAGCTCAGGTCATTGTCTCAGGGTCCTAGTATCCAGCCCCACATTGGGCTCCCTGCTCAACAGGGTGTCTGCTCCTCCCTCTCCCTTTGCTCTTCACACCTGCTCATGGTTTTCTCTCTCTCCAATGAATAAATAAAATCTTTTTTAAAAATGTGATCTGGTGGATGAATCAAAAGGGTCAGAAGCAGAAGAAAGAGTCTAGAAATAGATTCAAGCAAATTAAATTTAAACTAAATAAGAAAAGAAAGAAACAAAAGAAACTGTTAATAATAGGACATGTAAGTGATTTGGGAGAAAATTTGATACAAGTCATGTAGGCAGGTCACTTTCTTCCTGGATTATTATATAAAATATGAAGCATCAATATAGCAGGAGATATTAGCCAAAAAGTTAAAGCCAAATGCAGGCTTGGAAAATTTACTAAATTTACAAAATTTCTATTCCCTGGTAGATATTTTCACAATGGATGGACAAATAGAAATGCAAATGGTAAATATGACCATACATGCTTAAGAACTGTATCTTAATTTCTTAACTAAATGTAAATTAACAATAGATTTAGCATGTGAGAAGAGATTTTAAAAACTGAGAATGTAGTCTTGCCAAAATTTGAGAAAATGCATTTTTATCTATAAGGGTGAAAGCAAAAACAGTATAGTATTTCTAAAAAACATAATATCTATGAAAATTTAAACTGCATAAATTTGACCCATCGTATTTCATTGCTAGCAATTTAAGAAATCAGATAATTGTGTGAGGGGTAATATATAACAATGTCCATTACACCATTATTTACATTAGTAAAGTAAAAATTTGACATTATCTTAAAGTCCATTGGTAAATGAGTTTTTAAATATAGTTTGGAAGAGACATACATGGAAGTAAATTGAAGTTATTAAAGGATGAAAGATCTGGATGGATAAGAAATACTGCTCTCACAAAAATATTAGATTTTAAGTAATATGTGTAATATAAACAATATGTGCAATATAAATAGTGTGTTTAAACATCAGTACACATACATTCAATTACAAGCAAAATTTATATAAACATGTATAAATATATATTTGTAATCTTCAATGAACCCATTTCTAAAATTTTATACTGGAGTATTTTTCATGCTGCATTTTTGTACAAAGTTCAAAGTTTTTTTAGCTCATGAGGCCTATAATAACCTGAACACATAAATCATATGTATATGTATATGGAATGGAATCCACTTTATTAAATTTCTAAAGGAAATTTCTACATTGAATAATTCCAAACTTTATTACCACCTTGGAAAAAGTTACTGACATGGATTTTATTTTATTTTTTAAAATATATTACTTATTTACTCATGAGACACACACAGAGAGAGATAGAGGCACAGGCAGAGGCAGAAGCAGGCTCCTTGCAGGGAGTCTGATGCTAGACTCTATCCTAGGACCCTGGGATCACTAACTGAGCTAAAGGCAGACACTCCACCACTGAGCCACCCAGGTGCCCCTGACATGGATTTTAAACATTATACATGAAAATAGAGGAAATATTACATACCCCATGTCCACTGCAATTTTTTTCTGACTCACAATTTGGTCTATTTGGGTAGTTATTGATGTCTTCGCAGAGTCCATCAAAACAATACTAAAATGTTAAAACAACCAACAACAATTTAAATGTAAAGTCAAGAGTTGCACAATTATACTTGGTACAAAAATTAGACACACAAGATAGATTCATATATACACACACATACAAAGCATATGAATCTGGATTTCATGACATCTATTCCTTCTAATAAAATTAAGTTGAAGTCTAAATGGCATGTTATTACTTTACCATATAAAATTCTGAGAATGAGATACTAGTTATTTCCCCATGAGGCAGCAGAGCTGTAAGTTAGTTGATACTAACTGGCCTAAGAACAAATATAGCCAACTTGTACTGACCATTTGTAATAAGCTAGTATCTGTCTTTGCATTTTCTATACATTTTTATAATATATACTCAGAATGACCCTCTGAAGATGTTTTAACCTCACCTTATATTTGATAAAAATAAATGTACTCTTTCATGATCATGCATGAGTGATTAACAGAGGCAATATCAGTGCAGAAACTACTTCAGTCTCAGAGCCACATATTTATAGATCAATGTTAAATATTAATGTTCCTGTCATTTTTAGATTTATTTCCAACTTTAATGATAATCTTTCTTCTCTTTCACATTAGCAGTGTGACCTAGTACAAATTATTTAAACCCTCCTTGCCTCAGTTTATCCATCTTTGAATTTGGAATATAATTGATACCCAAATTTTTTTAAAACTATAGGTTATAAAAATGTAGGTTATAAGGATGAAGTAATTTGTTAGACATAAAGGGATAACAGCAATGTTTGGCACATAGTAAATTTTCACTAACACAAGATATTGTTTTACTGATTATTTATTTCATTTTTTTGTAGACTTTAAGTGCTTATTCCCCTATCCAAATTTTAATTTACCCTAAATATCTTACCTGTTGACAAAACCATTTTCATTCTCCTTAAACATTGTCACTGTGGCAATAATACACTAGTCATATTTCACTTGGTTGTCCTTAAGGGAAAAATAAGCTATGAAAAGTTAAGACCTATGCTTCTGATACAGTTTCCTTCAAGTAAACAGACCAATTTATAGGTGGCTTTTTTGTAATGACAGCAAACAAGAGATGCTATAAAAGTACATAGCCTTGGGATGATGTTTTGAATATAAACTAATACACAAGACTTCCTTCTTTGAACAAGAGACACAAATAGTGTCAAACAGAAGCAGACACATCATAGTTCAAAGGAAAAAAAAGCAATATAAGTAAATACATATTTCCTAAAGAGAAATACCTGGATTATATAAGCATATTTTCTTATATAGTCCCAGGTATGAGTAAGAAAAAGGCAGATAATTTTTTTTATTTATTCAATGATTAGCTTATCTCATTTTGGATGATTAAATGTCTCAAACATACCCCTTTTCAAGTGTAAAATGAATGTGCTGAGATGTATTTGTCCTAGCCTACCTGTGTGAGCTAGAAATCACTGAAACTCTTTACCTGTTCTAAGTCTTTTTTTTTAAGATTTTATTTAATCAAAAAAGCTTTCTATCACATCTAATATTAAGCAAACTTGTATTATGAGAATAATGTTTATCTCCATGTAGTATACTTTTCACTCAATATATTACAGTATTAAATACATATGTTTTTAAAATTTTTAAAAAATACATATGTATTTAAAATTTCATTGTGATTAGTAAGAGAGACATACTTTTCTTTGTGTTAATAAGTAAGATATAAAGTCTCCCCTCTCCCTCTTTCTCTTCTTATCTAACAAGATAATTTTTACAAAGGACCCACATTTAATGAGAGTAAGGTAAGAAGTCTTTCCTTTCCAACCATTCTGAAATCAACTGAATAATGTAGAATAACAGATGAAAATAAAGTGTATCTTTAATTTTCTAAACAATCATAGAATAATTCCAGTTCAAGTTCACAGACATGGCAGTCACGATTGTTCCCCCTTTCCTAATTCATGTGAGTAAAGGAGAATCAGAACAAGCCAATTAGAAGATGAGAGAGTTAAGAACTTCCTGGGGTTTTGAAATAAAATGAAGGCCACTGGTGGATAAAATGCTGTGTGGAAGCGACCACATCAAATGCAATGATAAAAGAGAGAGCCTAGTTGATCAGCCTCACAATGCTCTGGAGGAGCTTCAGCCTCAGAGTAATAAGGAAAAGCAGAGGAAGGAGACCCAAAAAGTCAGGTTGGGCAGGGAGGCTAACAGGTGGAATTGTCCATGGAAGTCTGTCCACAGAACCACAGAAGTAGTTAGCTCTCATGTTCACCACTTGCCTCTCCTTTCTCTCAATTACAAAATGCAGCCAACACAACATTTTTTATCCCAAGGAAGAAAATTTAGAAAGGTATTTTGTTTCCTAAAGCAACTGAATTAATGATGAATATAGAATTTAGGCTTTTCAAGTGGTCTGTCCTCTAGGAGAGTCCTAACCAATTAAACTACAGGATGTACCATAGCCGAAATGGCCAGTTCCCAAATGAAGACAGTTTGTGAAAAGTCCCTGTCACATGGATAAGGCTGTAAATTAGTTTTTTTTTTTAATTAAAAATAAAATGGGAGTAAAAAGTCATGCCAGCTCAAAGTTCCTACTGAACCAAGTAGGAAGAGTCAGTTTCCCTTCCTTCCTTTCTTTCCTTCCCTTCTCTTCCCTTTTCTTTCTCCTTCACTTCCTTCTTTTCCCTCCATGGGCACATTAGTCAAATGGGCATAAGCTAGTGATCAGACCTTCCCAGGCAGAGAATCACTGATGGTGAGATGAGTGGTCATACAGGGCAGTAGGACACACCAGCATGGCATTCTTCTGTGGCATTCGTATGCCTCATCCTCATATGATTTTATTTCAATTGTTATCGTTATTTTAATTGTATTCTCCCTGTAGGTAAGATATGGTTTCACTCTCATTACTTTTTTTTAACATTCTTCATCTTGAGGGGGTGTGGCAAGATGGTGGAAGAGTAGGGTCCCCAAGTCACCTGTCCCCACCAACTTACCTATATAACTTTCAAATCATCCTGAAAACCTATGAATTCGACCTGAGATTTAAAGAGAGAACAGCTGGAACACTACCGAGAGAAGAGTTTGCACTTCTAACAAGGTAGGAAGACGGAAAATAAATTAATAAATAAAAAAAAAAACAGTGGGGGAGGGGGCCCCACAAGGAGCCGGGCTAAGGTCAGGCAGCGACAGCCTCCAGGACAGGAAAGCCCAGGCCTGGAGAAGCAAGAACTTTAAAAATCTTCTCAGACAGAAAAGTGCTTGCAGGGAACTTGGGCAGGATCCCAGGGGGGCAGGGGGGAGTGGTTCCTGGGGTCACTAAAAGAGGAGGTGCATCCTGGGGGGAGAGCGCGCGACACACTGCAGGCCCAGCGGGGTAAAGGGCAGGGCCTTGGGGAGAAGCTCAGGCAGCGGCTCCAGGCAGAGGGGGCTGCGGGCCAGGGAGCACAATTCCTGCAGTGCAGGCCTTGCATTCCAAGGCTCATGCGGGACACAGCCCAGGATCTTGCATCCCGCCCAGGGGAGGCGGAAGCCATGAGGGCACAGGACAGCGAGGATGATCCAACCGCAGGGCGCCCCCAGAGCATCCAGGCCAGTGCGGACTGGGAGACTGTGGTAGTTACTACGGGAGGTGACTCTAGGGATGGAGAGCTGGCTGCTGCCACTGTTGCTGTTCCTCCTGACATCCTGTGCCTGGGAGGGTCGGGGCCACCGGGGAACTGGGCCTCACATGATAAACAGCTCCCACTGAGCCATGCACCTGGTAAGGGCAGGGCAGCTCCCCCAGGTGCACACACCTGAGAATCAGCAGAGCAGGCCCTTCCCTGAGAAGACCACCTGGAAGGACAGGGGAAGAGCAAGTTCTTGACCAAGCAGCACTGGGAAGCTCCACAGGAAGTCAAGGGATTTACAGTACATAGAACCAGAGGATACCCCTCCTGTTTTTTTTGTTTTTTGTTTCTTTGTTTTTCCCTTTTTTTCTTCCTTTTTCCAGTACAACTTGTTTTTAGGCACTCTGCACTGAGCAAAATGACTAGAAAGAAGAGCTTACCACAAAAGAAAGAATCAGAAACAGTACTCTCTCCCACAGAGTTACAGAATTTGGATTACAATTCAATGTCAGAAAACCAATTCAGAAGCAAATTATAAAGCTATTGGTGGCTCTGGAAAAAAGCATAAAGGATTCAAGAGACTTCATGACTGCAGAATTTAGATCTAATTAGGCCAAAATTAAAAATCAATTAAATGAGATGCAATCCAAAATGGAGGTCCTAATGACAAGGGTTAATGACGTAGAAAAAAAAATGAGTGACATAGAAGACAAGTTGATGGCAAGGAAGGAAGCTGAGGAAAAAGAGAAAAACAAAAGACCAGGAGGAAAGGTTAAGGGAAATAAATGACAGCCTCAGAAGGAAAAATCTACGTTTAATTGGGGCTCCCGAGGGTGCCGAAATGAACAGAGGACCAGAAGGCATATTTGAAGAAATCATAGCTGAGAACTTTCCTAACTTGGGGAAGGAAACAGGCACTCAGATCCAGGAGATAGAGAGATTCCCCCGCCTAAAATCAATAAAAACCGTTCAACACATCGACTTTTAATAGTGAAACTTGCAAATTCAGAAGATAAAGAGAAAAATCCTTAAAGCAGCAAAAGAGACAAGAGATCCCTAACTTCTATGCAGAGAGATATTAGATTAACATCAGACCCCTCCACAGAGACCAGGTAGGCCAGAAAGGGCTGGCAGGATATATTCAGGGTCCTAAATGAGAAGAATATGCAGCCAAGAATACTCTATCCAGCAAGGCTCCCATTCAGAATAGAAGGAGAGATAAAGAGCTCCCAAGATTGGCAGAAACTGAAGGAATATGTGACCACCAAACCAGCTCTGCAAGAAATATTAAGGGGACTCTATAAAAGAAAGAGGAACTCCAAGGAAATGATCCACAAAAACAGGGACTGAATAAGTATTATGATGACACTAAATTCATATCTTTCAATAGTAACTCTGAACATGAATGGGCTTAATGATCCCATCAAAAGACTCAGGGCTTCAGACTCGACAAAAAAGCAAGACCCATCTATTTGCCGTCTACAAGAGGCTCATTTTAGACCTAAGGATACATATAGCCTGAAAATAAAAGGTTGGAGAACCATTTACCATTCAAATGGTCTTCAAAAGAAGGCTGGGGTAGCAATCCTCATATCAGATAAATTAAAATTTATCCCAACGACTGTAGTAAGAAATGAAGAGGGACACTATATCATACTTAAAGGATCTATCTAACAAGAGGACCTAACCATCATAAATATTTATGCCCCTAATGTGGGAGCTGTCAAGTAGATCAATTAATTAATAACCAAAGTTAAGACATACTTAGAATAATACACTAATAGTGGGAGACTTCAACACAGTGCTTTCTGTAAATGACAGGTCTTCTAAGCACAACATCTCCAAAGAAACAAGAGCTTTAAATGATACACTGGACCAGATGGATTTCACAGATATTTTTACAGAACTTTACATCCAAATGCAACTGAATACACATTCTTCTCAAGTGCACATGGAACTATCTCCAGAACAGACCACATACTGGTTCAGAAAACAGGTCTCAACCGATACCAAAAGATTGGGATTGTCCCCTGCATATTTTCAGACCATAATGCTTTGAAACTAGAACTAAATCACAAGAAGAAATTTGGAAGAAATTCAAACACGTGGAGGCTAAAGACCATCCTGCTAAAAGATGAATGGGCCTACCAGGAAATTAGAGAAGAATTAAAAAGATTCATGGAAACTAATGAGAATGAAGATACAACCATTCAAAATCTTTGGGATACAGCAAAAGCAGTCCTGAGAAGGAACTACATTGCAATACAAGCATCTCTCAAAAAACTGGAAAAAACTCAAATACAAAAGCTAACCTTGCACCTAAAGGAACTGGAGAAAGAACAGCAAATAAAACCTACACCCAGCAGAAGAAGAGAGTTAATAAAGATTCTAGCAGAACTCAATGAAATAGAGACCAGAAGAACTGTGGAACAGATCAACAAAACCAGGAGTTGGTGCTTTGAAAGAATTAATAAGATAGATAAACCATTAGCCAGCCTTATTAAAGAGAGAAAAGACTCAAATTTATAAAATCACAAATGAAAAAGGAGAGATCACAACCAATAACAAGGAAATACAAATGATTTTAAAAACATATTATGAGCAGCTATACGTCAATAAATTAGACAATCTAGGAGAAATGGATGCATTTCTGGAAAACCACAAACTACCAATACTGCAATATGAAGAAATAGAAAACCTGAATAGGCTGATAACCTGGGAGGAAATTGAAGCAGTCGTCAAAAACCTCCCAAGACACAGAAGTCCAGGACCAGATGGCTTCCCAGGGGAATTCTATTGAACGTTTAAAGAAGAGATAATACCTATTCTACTAAAGCTGTTCTGAAAGATAGAAAGGGATGGAATACTTCCAAACTCATTCTACGAGGCCAGCATCACATTAATTCCAAACCCAGACAAAGACCCCACCTTAAAGGAAAATTATAGGCCAATATCCCTGATGAACACAGATGCAAAAATTCTCAACAAGATACTAGCCAATAGGATCCAACAGTACATTAAGAAGATTATTCACCCTGACCAAGTGGGATTTATCCCCAGGATGCAAGGCTGGTTCAACACTCATAAAGCAATCAATGTGACTGATCATATCAGCAAGAGAAAAAACAAGAACCATATGATCCTCTCAAAGATGCAGAGGAAGATTCGGCAAAATACAGCATCCATTCCTGATCAAAACTCTTCAGAGTGTAGGGATAGAGGGAACATTCCTTAGCATCTTAAAAGCCATCTATGAAAAGCCCACAGCAAATATCATTCTCAATGGGTAGCACTGGGAGACTTTCCCCTAAGATCAGGAACACGACAGGGATGTCCACTCTCACAAATGCTATTCAACATAGTACTAGAAGTCCTCGCCCCAGCAATCAGGCAACAAAAAGAAATAAAAGGCATTCAAATTGGCAAAGAAGTCAAACTCTCCCTCTCTGCAGATGACATGATACTATATATAGAAAACCCAAAAGACTCCACCCTAAGATTGTTAGAACTCATACAGCAATTCGGCAGTGTGGCAGGATACAAAACCAATGCCCAGAAATCAGTGGCATTTCTATACACTAACAATGAGACTAAAGAAAGAAAATTAAGGAGTCAATCCCATTTATAATTGCATCCAAAAGTATAAGATACCTAGGAATAAACTTAACCAAAGAGGTAAAGGATCTATACCCTAAAAACTACAGAATACTTCTGAAAGAAATTGAGGAAGACACAAAGAGATGGAAAAATATTCCATACTCATGGATTGGAATAATTAATATTGTGAAAATGTCAATGCTACCCAGGGCAATTTACACATTCAATGCAATCCCTATCAAAATACCATGGACGTTCTTCAGAGAGTTGGAACAAATCATCTGAAGATTTGTGTGGAACCAGAAAAGACCCCAAATAGCCAGGGGATTTTTTAAAAAGAAAACCAGAGCTGTGGGCATCACAATCCCAGATTTCAAGTTGTACTACAAAGCTGCGATCATCAAGACAGTGTGGTACTGGCACAAAAACAGACACACAGATCAGTGGAACAGAACAAAGAACCCAGAAATGGGCCCTCAACTCTACGGTCAACTAATATTCAACAAAGCAGGAAAGACTATTAACTGGAAAAGGCCAGTCTTTTCAGTAAATGGTGCTGAGAAAATTAGACAGCCACATGCAGAAGAATGAAACTAGACCATTCTCTTACACCATACACAAAGATAAACTCAAAATGGATGAAAAATCTAAATGTGAGACAAGAATCCAGTGTCCTAAAGGAGAACACAGGCCACACCCTTTTTGAACTTGGCCACAGCAACTTTTTGCAAGATACCTCTATGAAGGCAAGTGAAACAGAAGCAAAAATGAATTATTGGGACTTAATCAAGATCTAAAGCTTCTGCGCAGCAAAAGAAACAGTCCACCAAACTAAAAGGCAACCTACAGAACGGGAGAAGATATTTCCAAATGACCTATCAGATAACAGGCTAGTATCCAAGATCTATAAAGAACTCTTTAAACTCAACAGCAAAGAAACAAACAATCCAATCCTGAAGTGCGGAAAAGACATGAACAGAAATTTCACCAAAGGAGACATACACATGGCCAAAAAACACATGAGAAAATGCTCCGCATCACCTGCCATCAGGGAAATACAAATGAAAACCACAATGAGATACCACCTCATAGCAGTGAGAATGGTGATAATTAACTAGACAGGAAACAACAAATGTTGGAGAGAGAGGATGTGGAGAAACGGGAACCCTCTTGCCCTGTTGGTAGGAATGTGAACTGGTACAGCCACTTTGGAAAACTGTGTGGAGGTTCCTCAAAGAGTTAAAAATAGAGTTACCCTACAACCTAGCAATTGCACTGCTGAGGATTTACCCCAAAGATACAGATGCAGTGATATGCCAGGACACCTTCACCCCAATGTTTACAATAGCCAAACTCTGGAAGGAGCCTCTGTGTCCATCGAAAGATGAATGGATAACAAAGAAGTGGTCTATATGTGCAATGGAATATTACTCAGCCATTAAAAATAACAAATACCATTTGCTTCAATGTGGATGGAACTGGATGGTATTATGCTGAGTGAGTAAGTCAATAGGAGAAGGACAAACATTATATGGTCTCATTCATTCGGGGGATATAAAAAATAGTGAAAGGGAATAAAGGGGATAGGAGAGAAAATGAGTGGGAAATATCAGAGAGGGTGATGGAACATGAGAGACTCTGCGAAATGAACAAGGGGTAGTGAAGGGGAGGTGGGTGGTGGATTGGGGTGAGTGGGTGATGGGCACTGATGGGGGCACTGGACGGGATGAGCAATGGGTGATATGCTATATGTTGGCAAATTGAACTCCAATAAAAAAAAAAAGTCAGGAGCTTAGCCGAGGGATTTGTATTAATAGCAGAAAAATAGATATCTTGGTGTGGAGACATATCAACACAAAGTCAGAGTTTATTAAATGTGAAAAAAAAGATTCTTCAGCTTAATTTTCATAAATTTAATTATGCTGTATCCTACTGTAAATTTTACTGGGTTCATCCAATATGATATTTCTTCATGTTCTTACATTTTTATGTTTTTATGTTGATGCTTTTTGGCAAATCTTTCTGGCAAACTCTTTCCAGGAGTCACTTCCTCAAATACTTTTCCATCCTTAAATTCTTTCTCCTATTCTAGAATGACAATGTCATGGATATTATATCTTTTGTTATAATCTCACAGGTCCCTGAGGCTCTATTCACTGTGTTTTTAGTCTACTTTCTGTTATTCAGATTAGGTATTTTCTATGGTTGTATCCTCAGGTTACTGATTCTTTACCCTGTCCCCTCCATTCTGCTCCTGAGCCTATCACACTGAGTTTTATATATTGATTATTTTTATTTTTTTAATTTCCAGTTGGTTCTTTTTTATATCTTCTCTCGGTGTACTAGAACTTTCTATATTGTTTCTTTTCTTTTTTTTTAATTTTGATTCAATTAGCCAACATATAATACACCATTAGTTTCAGATGTACTTTCTATTGTTTCATTAGTAGTTTCAATCATGTCTGTAATTGCTCTTAAAAAATGCTAATGATGGCTGCTTACATTCTATGAAGTATACTGATAACCATCTTGGTGTTGTCTTGGTATTAGTGTTTGGGTTTTTTTCCCTTTCAAGTTGAGATTTTCCTGGTTCTTGGTATGAAGAGTGATTTTTTATTGAAAGCTAGATATTTTTAGTTTTATGTTATGAGATTCTAAAACCTGTTGAAACCTGTTGTAACAGTTCCTGTTAGAGCTCTAGAGGAAAGGCAAGGGACATTGCCTCATTATTGACAGGTAAGGTTGGAAGTTTGTTTCTTGGTGGTATATTCATCTATTGATTGAGAACATTAACATCATAACAAATTTAAGTCTTCCAGTAAATGAGGATGGTCTATCCATTTTTTAAAAGATTTTATTTATTTATTCTTGAGAGACACAGAAAGAGAGGCAGAGACATAGCCAGAGGGAGAAGTAGGCTCCATGCAGTTAGTGTTTCAGCACTAACACCTGAAATGAGAAGAACTCCTAATTACTAGAAGGGTCAAAGAAGGACAGATGCCACTGGGCCTCTGCTCATTCCACCCTGGTGAGAGTGTAGATATGACCCCAATTTTTTCTATGTTTTCAGTTGAAGTAGAACAGCTATTATTTAAAAGTGTGCTATTTGCTATACTGCTTTTTTGGCTAAAGAAGTTTGGCCTTCCTTGATGACTTCTTTTTGTCTGTTCTATTTGGCATTTCTGAGTTGCTAGCTTCTCTGACACCCAGCTTGGGATATATGAGGCAAAAAGGAAAGGAAACACATTGCTATGTTGTTCCTTGGGTTTTGAAGTCTCTACTTAGTTTGCCTTTCTCTCTTCAGCTTTCAGAGTCTTCTTATTTTTGCCTTACATATAAAATTGTTTTTTTTAACTGTACATAGTAGAAAAGTATGTCTAGTGCATCCTTCTGGAACCTCAAATCTCTATCTAGTCATTTTTAATCATCACATATATATTTGTCAATATTTTCCTATACATGTAACTCTTTTTGTAGCATTTAAGAAATCTTTTAGTGTACTAGACACTAAATTTTCTTTGAGCTCTGTATTAAAAATCTTTATCTGCAATTCCTCTGAAATAGTATTTTCTATTTTAGCCTAGAGATTAGTTTATCTATTCTTATACCAATACTGCAATGGTTTAATTATTTTAACTTTACAGTAAGTCTTGATATTTACTAGTATGAATTTCCAGTTTCCTTTTTCTTTAAAACTATATTGACTACAGGGTGTCTGAGTGGCTCAGTCAGTTAGGTGTCTGCCTTTGGCTCAGGTAATGTTCTTAAGGTTCTGGGATCCAGCCCTGCCTCTGGATCCTCTGCTTCTCCCTCTCCTTCTGCCTCTGCTCTCCCTCCTATTTATGATCTCTCTCTTTCTCTCTCAAATAAATAAAATCATTTTTAAAAAATAAAATTACATTGATTATATTGCCCTTTGGAGTTTGTTTCTTGGTGGTATATTCATCTATTGATTGAGAACATTAACATCATAACAAATTTAAGTCTTCCAATAAATGAGGATGGTCTATCCATTTTTAAAAAAATTTTATTTATTTATTCATGAGAAACACAGAAAGAGAGGCAGAGACATAGCCAGAGGGAGAAGTAGGCTCCACGCAGGAAGCCTGATGTGGGATTCGATCCCAGGACTAGGATCACGCTCTGAGCCAAAAGCAGATGCTCAACCACTGAGCCACCCAGGCATCCCAGATGGCTCATCCATTTCTGTAGATCCTCTCTATTAGAGTATATCTCTACTTTACACTATACTTTGCAGTTTCAATGTAGAAGTTGTCTTGCATATCTTTTATTTAGTTTTCCTAGGTTATAAATGCTTTTAAATGCTATCAATGCCACAATGTCATGATGCTAGCACTCCTTCTAAAAACTTCACTTTTAAACTACTTATAAAGATATAACTTCAAAGACATAAAGTCACAGGGCTGTTACAATCTTGGCTTGGGAAGGACCAGCAAGACAACTTTAGCAAAACCACAATCTACACTTCAGTCAAAATCAAAACCCACAGAATTTCCATGTGTAATCCAAACAGAAGAAATGCATGTTTTGTAGGTTTTGCTCTGATTTCTTATACACTATGTTGGAAATATATGGTGGGGTCATTAAAAATTATTTGCAAATGTTGCTGTATAGAGAAATGTAGCATACTATAATTTAACCAACCTACAGTTGGTGTTTAATGTGTATTAGTTTTATTCTCTATTGTAACTCAATTCATAATTGCTCTATACTAGTGTATATTTCCTAATAGCTAAAAATTAATTCATTATTACATTAGAAATGGATTTAAAAGTATGTTAATATATTAAACTCTTTACACATTATTTTTAAAGTAGGCTCCATGCCAAGCACAGTTCAAACTGATGACCCCGGATCAAGACCCAAGCAGAGATCATGGTCATACACTTAACTGACTAAACCACCCAAGCATCTCACTCTTTACATATTTCTAAATCACTTTACAGAAGGCATGTGCTAATTTATACTTAGTTTAAGATGATACTAATTATGCTTCTCACCATCAAATGCTATTTTCAATGCCCAAATAACACAAAAATAATTGCTGGATATTCATTTAATTTGTATTCATATAGTAACAAGTTAGATGGAACATTTTCATATTCTATAGTCATATATTCAATTTCATGAGACTTTTTTGCACTGATATATGTTGGGGTATGTGTGTATGTATGTGCATATACACATATACATACTATACACATATATTGTGATATATGTATATGTTGTGATATATATATATTATGTGGTATTTTCTTTAATACCAACTGAGTGTCTAATAATTCCATATAACTCAATTCTGACACTATTTGGAGTTAAAATCACATTCTACAACTTAAAAGTGCCATAAGACTGCCCCCATGTCAGATACCAGATGCAAATCCCAGACCACCTATACTTCTAACCATCTGGCTTATAAATTGGAGGTTCCCATGGCCCCCTCCTCAGGTTTGATAGTTTGCTCATTTGGCTCACAGAACTCAAGAAAACACTTTACTTATATTTACCAGTTTATTACAAAGTATGCAACTCAGCCACAGTTGAATGAAAGAAGTGCATAGAGTAAGTTATACTGGGCACTACGGGGCAAAGAGGATGTCATAGTGCCCATGACATCTCTAAACATCTTATCATTGCAGCAAATTGTTCACCAACTTAGAAAGACTCTGAATCTCAATGTTCAAAAGTTTTTATGAAATTCAACCTCTAGCCACACCACTTTTCTTTCATAGAGGTCTGTGAGTGGGGCTAAGTCTTCCAACTCTAATCATTTGGTTTTTCTTATAACCAGTCCCACCCTAAAGCAATCTAGAGATTCCACCCTAAGTCATCTCATTAGCATAAACTCAAGTTTGGTTGGAAGCAGATGAATAACAGAACACATTCTTATCACACAGGAAGTTCCAAGGGGATTTAGAAACTCTGCCAAAAATGAGGGACAAAGACCAAATTATTTTTATGTGTTATACCACACACACATACACACACACACACACACTCAAATACCACCTTAAGGTATATTAATGATTAAATTAGTTAATAAATTTATGTATTTACTCTGTCATATTTATAGTAAATATTTTTTTTCATTTTAAATATCTTTGAAAGGATGACATATTAATTTATAATATAGTCAGTGATAGTTTGTTCCTTTGCAATTATGTCATTTTTATGTCAGAATATCTTTTCTCATTCTTAGACAAGCTTACTAGTCACTTCCGTTTTCCTCTTGATTTTCATTTCTTAAAATATTATATCTCAATATAAATATTTTTATTAAAATATGTGTACTTTTTTCCTTTGGTCAACTTATTTTTTAATGGTAGTTTAAAAAGTTTATTTTGTTTCTCAAAATTTTTAAGAAAAAAATATAAACAAAGCTTAAACTCTGTTTTATTATTGTGTCTTATGGGAAGGCCAAATTTTTAACATACATATATTTTGCTTTTGGAGGAAGAATTAGGCAAGTTGGCCAATGACAAATAAATGTTTTACTTTCATTACAATCAAATTGTCAATTATAGAAAGATTAAATTCTTGGCTTCTTTTGCTTTTCTTCGTTGTTCTTATTAGATTGTTCTGACCTCCTTTTTCATGTATTATCTGATTCTTTTTTGTTTTTTATTTACACAGATTTTTGAAGATTAGATTCTGGCTTACCTAAGAGGTTTAGATTCTCAAGTATGAGAAAACAAGTTTAAATATCTATAGCAAAATTTATAATTAAAAAATGATAGTGAAGTAAGCATTCCTTTGGTTAATAGAAATTCTGATGTTTTAATCTTAAGATCACGAAACAGTAACCAAAATTTGTAATATTAAATATAAATGAAAAATCTTAAAGTCTCTCTCTTTCCAGAGGGAACAGTTCTATATCTCAGTGTAGATGCAGTGTATCCAGCGGAGGAAGTGAGTTCCGGGTCTTTCTAGATCATCATCTTGGACCTCACCCTCTTTTTTCTCTTTCTTATGCACAAATACTTACATACACAGACACTCAGACACACACACGTATCATGTATGGAATCAAGTAAAATTTTTACTTACCTTATTGTATCCACACATAGTGCCATTGCTCATTTGGGTAAGATCCATAGCTGAAGATGTTGTGTCATTTCTTACATGGGCTGACAAACAAATATGGCCTCCAAGGTAAGTATATTGAACATCATGAACTGATGATTTTGGTACTATTTCTGAATGCATCCAGTGACAAACTAACTTTCCACAAAGGATACTCCTGGCAATATGAAGATAATTCAAAATGTTATTCAGATCATAACATCAAAGTTATTCAGAACATACAGAACATACATGATCTTATAGAACAAATAAATTCATCTGTATATATTAGGTCCATCTCTCATTTGTATTAACTTATTTTTGCATACACACACACATGCATTTGAGAAAAGCAGTTAGCTAAATACACACCCAAAACTGCAACCTGTGTTTCCACAATTTCCAAAAATATCTGCTTGAAAATTCACTTCTTGTGTACATAGATAAGTAGAAACTTTAGCAACTGAAAATATAAAGTTATAATTAGTCATCTTAAAAAATTTTTAAAATAAAAGTGCTTAATTACTATAGGGACATCTAGACAATAGCAATGCCCAGTCAGTGTCATCTGCTATAAATATTTAGTGTCATCTACTGGATATATGAGAAGGAGAAACACTAAAATCTACCCACTTGAGAATAGGAAAATTGTATCACAGGCAGAAATAATTAAGAAAGTAGACATTTGCTCTTTTATCTATAATTCTAATATTCTGCTCTCCTTTGCACCTATCACCTGAAATTGGATTAATATCCTCTTTTATTGGTCCTGTACTTATTAAATCTGTTTTGCCTGTTTACATAGTTCAAAGTCACATTGATTCACAATTTTATTTTCAAATTTGGATTTAAACAAAACATATCTTTTATAATGGCTATTGGATGGATTATTGACTTTAGAAAAATATAGTTTGTAAATGAACCCCAGAACAAAAGACACAATGATTACATTTTCCAAATAATTTTTCACACTGTACATCCGGATCTTGGCATACTCCTCCAAAGCAAAAGGCAGTCTTATTATTGCATGGTTCTAAATCAATAGATTTCACATCAGGTACACAAGATGTAGATGTTCCATTGCAAAATTCTGGAAAATCACATGGATCTGTCCTTTGCCTACATAAACGTCCTCTTTCTGCTATCTGTGAGACAAAGAAAAACTAGTATTTTTTTAAAGTAGTAAACCAAAAATGTAAAAAAATTCTTAAATGAGAGCAGCATATTTCTGTTACTTCCACTAGTAAAAGTGGAAGTAACATTTTAACTACTTAAAGTCAAATTATGAATTTACTTAAAAGCTCAAATGAAATAGATTGGAAAAAACCCAACTGTCCATCAATGGATGAATAGATGAACAAATTGTGGTATTCATACAGTGGAAGGAGCACTGATATATATGCTACAAGGTGGATGAAACTTCAACACTATCTTAAGAAAGCCAGACACAAAAGGTCACATATTCTATGCTTCTACTTATATGAAATATCCAGAATAGGTTACTCCAGAAAGAACACAAATTGGAGGTTGTCAGAGACTGAGGCAGAGGGAAAAAGGAGAGCAAGTGCTTAATGGGCTGGGAGTCTCCTGTTTGAGTGAGGAACATGTTTTGGAATTAGGTAGAGGTGGTAGTTGTACAGCATTGTGAATGTACCGAATGCCCCGAAATTGTTCACCTGAAAATGGTAAATGTTATGCTATGGGATCTTACTCTTAATTTTTTTAAAGGCTCTACCAAATGTAGGAATTATCCCCATGTGTACGGAAAAGGGCAAAGGACTGTGTAGAAAAGTCTTATTGTTCAATACCGCTGATTTGGAGACCAAGGCCAAGATGAGAGTTCTGGTGAATGGAAGAATGATAAGCTTTATAGCTAAGTAGTAGAAACTCTAGACTTAAAAAAAAAAAAAAAAAGAAAGAAAGAAACTCTAGACTTGCCTCTTTATTCATGCTCCTTTAAGACAAGTGACCACTGGCTTTAACTACTAGCACAGAGAGTGAAAAAGAAACACACGGAACAAAGTAGAATGATGTTAGGAGAGATTTCATTGACAGAGAACCTACCAATCAAAATCTCTAATGGATCAGCTTCTATGACTGTTGTTGACACCTGAAAGTGACACAAAGGCAGCAAGAGGCTGCAATGAAGTGATCCCCAAACACAAATCTTACTCAGACTCCTTTTAGGTGTGGCAATAAAGGAAAACTGAATGGAAAACTTGCCAAGGGAAGTCAATGATTCAATCCACTTCTGGGACCAGGAGTCCTTGCATAGAACTTCAGTACTAAACATGCTACATCTTGCTGACTATAGATTGTTATTGTCTGTTTATTCAAATATTGTATGTCAACTGTGTGTTGGGCAGCTTATTTTCAATTTTGTCATAAATTGCCTGATCGTGAAGAGCTAAATTCAGGTATGACCAAGAATAATTCATAGTGTCCAAATAATCAGAAATTAATACTGAATCATAACTGGATGGGTCCTGAGTAGATTAAAAATGATGCAGTGAAAGGCATAGCTAAGGAGGTTGGAAAAGATCTAAAGACATCCTTGGAACTTAGAATTAAGTACATATATGAATGTATGTACCTGAGTCAGGTACATAAAGTTGTATGAATGTATGAATTAACTAAATGTATGTATCAGGTACATAAAGATACATATTGTATATATAAGTCAGGCACATAAAATTGCATATTTGAAAGCTGTGTAAAAAAAACAGTCTAAAAAATGCTAAAAAAAAATGAACACACAACACAAAAAAATATGGAAGAAAACCAAATAGTATTTTGAAAGCTTACCAGACAAGTTTTTCTATCACAGCATGGTCCGCTGCCACACTCTGCAAATCCAATCAGAGTACAATCTACAGGGTTACAACATTTTCTATGACTGCATTCCTATAAGCCAAAATAAAAGAGTTAAATAATAGGAATTTTCAATCAAATAAATAAATGCATGTATTTCAAAATATACAAAATATTTCCTCAAGTTAATTACAAACACAGTATGATTTTCACTTCTGTATTTAACACTACATCTAAACTTATATTTTCAGCATAGGAAAAAAAAAGATGGTAATTAAATCCATGCTTCTATACTCAAGAAACTGAACTACAAAAAACTGAATGCAATTTCTTTCAATCTTCTAGGAGTATGTAATTGAATGCACTCTAACTTCTTAGTTTTTAATTTATTATGCCCTAAGTACTTTTCTATTTTACCAGACCTCCTCAAGATCTCATATTGGGAACATATAACAATTTATGCATGTAACAGCATAGATATTCTAATCTATAACATTTTATTATCATAAATAATGGGTCAAAGAAAATAGTTTATCTTTTTAGCTCTAAGGCCTTATATTAAATATTAATTCTAGAAATTATTAGATAATAGAGCACAAAAATATGACTCTTCATAATATACAATTTTTTCTTTTCATACAGTAAAAGAGTGATGTTTTACAAGACTGATAGTAATATCTAAAAATTATTAAAGTGGAAAGGCACAAATAACTGTATTTATATTTGTTTCAATATTATTTTTATTGCTAGAGTGCTGAAAATGTCACATATCTGCACATTATGGTTTATTTTATATTTTGTGTCTGTATTTCTGTTCATGTATTCCTGTTTATTTTATTTATAAGCACTATATTAATGATGTTAACTTCTAGCCACCAATGTATATCACTACATTTTAAAATTTGTCATGACACTTACTTTTGTTTTGATTTATTGTTCAGGTAAGTCTTTGAAATTGTGATATTGTGAAATGGTATACCCATGAAATCTGAGAATCATCATCTTATTTTTTTCTTCTTTTGTTCTTTAAGTTTATGGGTAAAACTTTATTCCACCCTGACCCCACTAAATATGTGAGTTTATGTTTATAAAATGTTAGTGTCATATATTCACATATATTCACTTATTTTCATTTTACCTTTTTTTTTAGATTTATTTATTTATTTATTTATTTATTTATTTATTTATTTATTTGAGACACAGAGAAGGGGGCAGAGACACAGGCAGAGGGAGAAGCAGGCTCCTCACAGGGAGCCCGATGTGGGCTGGGATTCTGAGATCATGCCCTAAGCCAAAGGCAGACGTTCAACTGCTGAGCCACCCAGGCAAACCTACATTGAATTTTTAATTTGAGTATAGTTCACACAATGTTATACTAGTTTCAGGTGTACAACTTTGTACTTTGACAAGTTTATACATTATGCTAGGTCTGTAAGTGTAGCTACATCAGTCCCCATACATCACTCTAACAATATCATTGACTATATTCCTTATGCAATGCATTTTATTCTTGTAACTTATTCATTCCATAACTGGAAACCTGTATCTCTCTCTCCCCTTAATCTATCCTGCCCAACCATTCACTCTCTACCCCTCTGGTAACCATCAGTTTGTTCTTTGTATTTATAGATCTGATTTTGCTTTTTGTTTGTTTATACATTTGGCTTTTTTTTTTTTTAGATTCCACTTAGAAGTGCAATCATATGGCATTTTTCTTTCTCAGTCTGACTCACTTCACTTAGAAAAATGCCCTCTAAGTATATCCATGTTTTCTCAAATGGCAGAACTCAGCCTATTTTACAGCTGCAGAATATCCCATTCTGTGTGTGTGTGTATGTATCATTTTCCTTATCAATTTGTCCATTGATGGACAATAGCTTCCATATCTTGGCCATTGTAAATAATGTGATAAGTGATGTGTATGTCTTTTTGAATTAGTGTTTTTGTTTTCTTAAGGTAAATACCAGTAGTGGAATTACTGGATCATATGAATTTCTATTTTCAATTTTTGCCTCCATACTGTATTTCACAGTGCTGCACCAATTTAAATTCCCACAGTGTACAATTCCCTTTTTCTCCACATCCTTACCAATACTTGTTATTTCTTATGGGTTTTTTTATTGTTATCTATTCTTTCCAGTGTAAGGTGACATGTCATTGTGACTTTGATTTGCATTTCCCTGATGATAAGTGATGTTGAGCATCTTTTCATGTGTCCATTGGTCATCTAGATGTCTTCTTTGGAAAAATGTCTATTCAACTTTAAATCAGATTGTTTTTTTATGTTGTTATATCAATTCTATATGTATTTTTTATATTAACCCCTTATCGGGTATATCCTTTGCAAATATCTTGCCCCATTTCATTTTCCTTTTTTTTTCTTTATTTTAATTCCAGTATGGTTAACATACAGTGTTATATTACTTTCAGATTCCATACATCATCCAGTACTCAGCATGCCAAGTGCACTCCTTAATCCTCATCACCTATTTAACTCATCCCCCTACCCACCTCCCCTCTGATAAATATCTCTTTCTTCTATATAGTTAAAAGTCTGTTTCTTGGTTTGTAAGGATGTGGAGAAAGGGGAACCCTTTTGCGCTGTTGGTGGGAATTTAAAATGGTACAGCCACTATGAAAAACAGTATGGAGGTTCTTCAAGAAGTTAAAACTAGCCTAGTTGTGTTACTAGGTAATTGCTGAAAGAATACAAAAATACTAATTCCAAGGGATTGAGGAACCCAATGATAGCAGCATTATCTACAATAGCCAAATTATGGAAGCAGCCCAAGAGTCTACTGATTTATGAATAGATAAAGATGTGGCATATATGTATGATGTATTATGCTAAGTGTATTATGCTAAGTGAAATAAGTCCGTAAGAGAAAGAAAAATATGTGATTTCACTCATATGTGGAATTTAAGAAAACAAATAAGCAAAGAGGGGAAAAAAGAAAGACAAACCGAGAAACAGACCCTTAACTATGGAGAATAAACTGATAGTTACCAGAAGGGAAGTGGGTAGGGGGATGTGTTAAATAGGTGATGGTGTTAAGGACTGCTCTTGTTTTGATGAACACCAGGTGTGGTATAGAATTGTCAAAACATTATATTGTATACCTGAAACTAGTATTACATTATATGTAACTGGAATTTAAATTTTAAAAATTTAAAATTTAAATTTAAATTTTATCTGATGCAAGTAGTGCTGTTACACGTTTCTTTCTTGTATTTGCATGATTAGTGTTTCCCCATCTCCTCACTTTCAATCTACAGTATCTTTAGGTCTGAAATGAGTCTCTTGTAGGCAGCACATGGATGGTTCTTGTTTATTTTATCCACCCTAACATGCTCTGTCTTTGGTTGGGGTATTTAGTGCAGTTACATTCAAAGTAATTATTGATAGGTATGTATTTATTGCCATTATGTTACTTGATTTATGGTTATTTTTGTAGCTTTACTCTGATCCTTTCTTCTTTTTATCTCATGTTTTGTTGGTTTTCTTTAGTGATATACTTGAATACCTTATTCTATTTTTTGCACATCCATTACTGTTTTTTGATTTATAATTACTATTTGTTTTATATATAACATCTGCACATAGTAGTCTATATTAAACTGATCGTCACTTATAATTTTGAACTCATTTGGTACTCCTCTCCCTTTCATATTTCAGATATTTGTTATCATATTTTATATCTTTTTATTTTAGGAATACCTTAATTGACTTTTACAGAAACACTTATTTTTTACTGCTTTTGTGGTTTTTATTTTTTGTATAGTCTTTCCTTTCCACTCAAAGTATGCCCTTTACTATTTCTTGTAAAGCTGGTTCAGTGGTTATGAAATCCTTTAGTTTTTGATTGTCTAAGAAACTCTTATCTTTCCTTCTATTCTGAATTATAGTCTTGCCGGATAGAATATTCTTGAATACCGATTTTTCCCTCAGCACATCATTCCACTCTCCTCTGGCTTGCAAAATTTCTGCTGAAAAAACTAACTCATAGCTTTATGGGGTGTTTCCTTTTTATGTAACTGTCTTTAATTCTCTTGTAAACTTTAAAATTTTTTATCACTATTCTTTGCTATTTTAATTACTATATGTCTTGGTGTGGACCTCTTTGGGTTGAGTTTTTCTGAAGATCTCTGTGCCTCCTGAATCTGGATCTCTATCTCCCTCCTTAGACTTCGGAAGTTTTCAGTTATTATTTCTTCAAATACATTTTCAGCCTCACTTTCTCTCTCTTCCTCTTCTGGGATCCCTAAAAGGTGAATGTGATTATGCAATAATGACAGTAATTATTGCATAATAAAAATACACTCTGTCTCTCCCTTGTTTAGCTTGATTACTTTTCATTACTCTATTCTCTAGGTCACTAATACATTCCTCTGCTTCCTATGGCCTACTATTTAATCTATCCATTGTAGTTTACATTTTATTTATTGAGTCTCTGTTATTTTTTATCTCTTTATCTAGGCTTTATCTGATCTCTTCCACTTTATTCTGAATTCCAGTGAGTATCTTTATAATCATCAAATTCTCTATCAGGAATATTACTTATTTCTGTTTCACTTAGATCTCCTGCTGTGATTTTGTCTTGTTCTTTCATCTGGGACAAGTTCCTGTTTCATTTTGTCTTCCTCTGTTTCTCTGTGTTAGGAAAATTATATCCTTTGCTCTTTAAAGTAGTGACTTTATAAAGAAGAGGTCCTACAGTGCCCTGCAGTGCAGTATCCTCTGTTCACCAGAACCTGGAATGTCAGAGGAGTCTCCTATGTGTGTTGTTTATGTCTTGCTATTGTGTCTCAATGTCTTTTCCTTTCAGTTCAGACTTCTGCACTGATTCTCTGCCTGTTGTGGGCTGTGCTTGCTCTCTGTGGTGTTAGTGAGACCCAGGCAGGCTAGCTCTCAGGGACATGACTGCAGGAGGGCTCACAGTGGTGTGATGGTTTTAGCAAAATTTGCACTGAGCTGCTAGTCCTAGGCTCAGATCCCCAAAATGCAGCAGTGGCCAGGGACATGGCACATGTTAGTGGCAGCAGCCAGGGTGCAGTGTGTGTGGATGGCAAAGTGGCCAGGATCATGTGGTGGCTGGCCACAGTGTGAGGCATCTGTGAACACAGAGGCTGGGCATAGAGCAAGGTTGTGGCTGGATAAGGCACTCACAGCATTAGCAAAACTTATGCTGAACCAGTAGTCTTATGTTAGATTCCCAAAGCAAAGTAGTAGTCAGGGGCACAGTGCATGTTAGCAGAAGCAGAGAGGGATGCTGTGTGGTGTCTATCTCAATCAGTCGGTGGCCCCCAAATGTGGAGCAATGATTGGGTGAAAGCCAGTGGTATGGGCAGTGAAAGTGGTATGGAACAAAGGAGACATTAGTTTATTGAATACACTACAAGGGAGGGGGGCTGGAGGCAGGACAACAAAGGAGAGAGAGAGGCTGTCTGCAATGGGAGCCATATTTAAAGTGGGAAAGTGAGGAGGTATGGGATGTGTGGAATTTTTCCTTTTATCTAATGAAAGGGAATATTCCCTTTATTTATTTAAAACTGCCTAGTTTTAAGTAGTTTATTGGTTTGTTAGGTCATGGATATCCTGAGGTGAGTGGCCTGATGGGGCTGTCTGTATTCAGCCAGGTGGTCACTGGGGCCCTCTCTACATTGCATTGCTCAAAACTGTTTGCCTGAAAGCAGCTTCTACAGGCAGCACACTGCAGTTGTGACAACCAGGATGATGTGATGTCTGTCTGCCTGATGGCTTGGGAGTGAATTGTGGCAGAAGCTGGGGACTTGTAATGTCTTTACCTTCTGCAGGTGGGTGGGGCAAAACACAGCAGTTAGCAAAATTTGTACTGAGCCATTAATCCTGGGATGCAGGGCCTGGAGGCAGAAGTTGGGCAGGGTGTGCAGCATTAAAACAATTCCCACTAAGCCCAGCTCTGAGGCTAGAAGGCTTGGAGTGGGCAAGTCTTCAGTGGGTGGCTCAAAGTGCTAGCAGGTTAGGTAGCAGGTATACATGTGGCACCACCTTTTGCACCTTCGGCTCTGTGTTTATGCTGTGGGATTGTAGAGGAAAATGGCAGCTGCCAGCTCCTTTGTTCCCAGAAAAGACCCCAACATGTTCTAAATCCTTATAAAGAGGTATCTCTCCCGTTTGCCCCAGGCATTGTGCAAAATGTCTATTCAATATTGCCTCCTGTAGGCTGTTGTCTTTTTAAGTGTGGGGACCCAGCTATCACTTGCCCTCCAGGTTAGTTCAGTGCCTAGTCAGCTGACTTTTAAAGCTCCAGGCTACAAGTCCCCCTGGTTATACAAGCACAGTTCAGTCCCTCTGGTTTTCAAGGCTGGACATTATAGGGACTCATTTTCCCCATGTGGTCTCCCTAGTACTTTCCACTCTGCACACCTGCAACTCCCTCCTGCAGACAACTCTCAGCCACTGTGTCTGCCTTTCTTAACCTCTCAGATTCACCTTCTTCCCTACATGTAGTTGTGGAGTTTGTTCTGACAGTCTTCAGGACGCTCTCTGGCTTATAAACTCAGATATGAGTGATATCTAGTTGTAAACATGGGGCAGGGTGAGCTCAGGGTCCTGCTACTCTGCCATGTTCCTGGAATCTCCTTGGCTTTTTTATTTTCTTGATGGCTTCCTTCACCATACAAAAGCATTTCATCTTGATGTAAGTCTCAATAGTTTATTTTTAGTTTTGTTTCCCTTGCCTGAAGAGACATAGGTAGAAAAATGTTGCTATGATTGAAGCCATAGTAATTATTGCCTCTAAAAATCTCTTCTAGTATTTTCATGGTTTCAGGATCACACTTAGGTCTTTAATCCATTTTGAGTTTATTTTGTGTATAGTTTAAATGGTCAAGTTTCACTCTTGCATTTTAGCCATCCAGTTTTTCCAACACCATTTGGAAATGGTAAGAGACTGTCTTTTCCCAATTGTATATTCTTGCCTCTTTTGTCAAAGATTAATCGAATATATAAATTCGGATTTATTTCTGGGCTTTTGATCTATTCTATTGATTGATGTGTCTAACTTTATGCCAGGACCATACTATTTGGATTACTACATTTTTGTAATATATCTCTGATTCCGAGATTGTGATACTCTCATCTTTGTTCTTCAAAGATCACTTTGGCTATTCAGGGTCTTCTGTGAATCCATATAAATTTTAGGGTTATTTGTGTTAGTTCTGTGAAAAATGCTGATGGTATTTTGATAGGGATTGTACAGAATCTGTAGATTGCTTTGGGTAATATGAACATTTTAACAATATTAATTCTTCCAATCTATGATCATGGAGTATCTTTCCATTTGTGTCATCTTCAATTTCTTTCATCAATGATTTTTAGATTACAGAGTACAGATCTTTCACCACATCTAATATCATACTTGGTGTGGAAAAACTGGGAGTTTTTCTTTAAGATCAGAAACAAGATTCCACTCTTATCCCTTTTATTCAACATAGTACTAGAAGTCCTAGCCACAACAATCAGACAAGAGAAAGAAATAAGAGCCATCCATATTGGTAAAGAAGTTGAGCTGTCTCTATTTACAGATAACATAATACTATACTCAGAAAATCTCAAAAACCCCACCAAAAAACTACTAGAAATAATAAATGAATTCAGTAAAGTTGCAGGATACAAAATTAATGCCCAGACCAATAGTGTTTCTATATGCTAATAACAAAGTAGCAGAAAGAAAACAAATAGAAAACAACACCATTTATATTTGCAGAAAAAAAAAAAAATTACCTAGGGATAAACTTAACCAAAAAGGTGAAAGACCTATACTCTGAAAACTACAATACATGGAATTGTTTTGAGTGTTAAGTTGTAAGAGCAGCTTTGATGAGAGATTTTTCTTCTGAAATAGAAGATAAATTTTTTAGGTGCCTTTATAACACAACAATTTATTCCTGACCTTTTGTAATACCTGGATTATCATGTAATATTTTATATAAAATTAGATACAATGTTTTCACACTAACTGCAAAGTTAGTGTATTATTAAAGTATATCAAACCTTTATTACTATATAACATCTTTTGAATTTATAGGAGTCAGATGATATTCTTTTTCATTTTTATATTTCAATATTAACAAAAGTTTGTTATTCTTCACAATATAAGTATTTTAATGAAAAATTATCTAGAGTAGGGAAGATAGAGGATTGAATATACATTAAATATTAATGTGGGGGGGGACAAAAATCAATGACATGACAGGGAATTCCCAGGATAGTATCAAAGAAAGGGCCTATAGTAGAGAGCAAGTTTTCACAATATTCGATGAATAATGTAAATTTAGACTAAATGCCTGGCTTAGAAATTGACTTGTAAGGGCAACTGTGCTGTAGGAATAGAATCTCATCATGGGACTAGAAGCCAGAACTTTATAAAATAGGTAGCTAAGGTTCATCATTGAGAAATTTGAGAGTCAAAAAGACATTTCTTTTTCTCCTACTTGTCCAAACCATTATCAAATTCTCTTCAATATTTAATATCCTACAATTTTTCTCTCTTGGTAAACTTAATATATGTTGAAAAATACTGAAATGTTTACTTCTGGAATAAACCCCAGAAGCATATTCTTTTTATATACTAATTTCAGTTGATAATTCTAATTTAGATATTTTGTAAGTATTTTCCAAAATGTAAATCAGTCATTCAAAGTAACATTAATAGAAGGCATCAACAATTGTCATGATTTAATTCTATTTCTATATGCCTGCAAAGGATACTGGGAATTAAAATTTTTGCAAGTACTCATTTTACAATAACATTCAAAAACATTAAATATTTAGAGTTAACTTTAAGAATTAAAGATACTAAATAAGTGAAACAAAATATGCTCATCTTTTGAAAATCATAACATTATGAATATGTCCACTCTCCTCAAATTCATCAAGATTTTTAAAAATCTCAGTCAAAATTGGATATACATACATATAGAAAAAAAATACCCTATGCTTAATTTACATACATTACTTAACATGGATCATAGATATATATATATATATATATATATATATATATATATATAAGCTAAAACCAAAAAAAATTCTAGAAAAACATTTATGAGAAATCTTTACAACCTTGGAAGAGATAGGGCACAAGTAGTATAATGCATAAAAGAAAAAAAATGATAAACAGCTTTATCCAATTAAAAACTTTAAGCACTGGGTGTTATTCTGTATGTTGGCAAATTGAACACCAATAAAAAATAAATTTATTATTAAAAAAAACTTTAACTTTTTGAAAGATATCATTAAGAAAATAAATATGTACAAAATGTTTGAATAGACACTTTAAAAATGGGGACAGGGATCCCTGGGTGGCGCAACGGTTTCGCGCCTGCCTTTGGCCCAGGGCGCGATCCTGGAGACCCGGGATCGAATCCCACATCAGGCTCCCGGTGCATGGAGCCTGCTTCTCCCTCTGCCTGTGTCTCTGCCTCTCTCTCTGTCTCTCTGTGACTATCATAAATAAATAAAAATTTTTTAAAAAATGGGGACATATAGAATTCCCATAATCATATGAAACAATGTCAAATATAATTAGTCATCAGGAAAATACAAAATGAAGCCACAATGCACACATTCAAATGACTAAAATGTAAAAGAATGGCAATAACAAAAGTTGATAAGGATTAAAAACTATCACTCTCATACTCAGATTTTTTGAATGTAAAATATTACAATATTTGGGAAAGCAGTTTGACATTTTGTTATAGATTTAAGAGTAAATTAACATATGATTTAGCAATCCCACCACTATATATCCGCAGAAATAAAAACATAAATTCAACAAAAGATCTGAACATGAATATTCCTTAGAAGCATTTTTCATAATAGCTGCAAATGAAAACAACCTAAACATTCATTAATAATTTCATGGATAAACATTCCACTATATAAATATAATGAAGACCACCTTGACACATCATAAGTCCTTTTTGTTAAAAACCAAAGATAAGGTCGCAATGCCTTTGTGATACAACAAAGATGGGTTCTATGGATCATCTGGCTAGGTATGGCAGGCAGAAGCAAAATTGGGCACTGATGTCTTCAGTGAAAATGGGACAAATGGTTAAAAACAGAACCACTCTATGATCCAGCAGTTGCATATGGGGTATTTACCCAAGGATACAAAAATACAGATTTGATGGGATACATGCACCCTGAGGTTTAAGCAAGCAGCATTATCAACATTAGCCAAATTATGGAAAGAGCCCAAATGTCCATCAATTGATGAATGGATAAAGCAGGTGTGGTATATATATACAATGGGATATTACTCAGCTATTTAAAAAAAAGAAATCTTGCTGCTTGCAATGATGTGGATGGATCTAGAGAGTATTATGTTATGCAAAATAAGTCAGTCACAAAAAGACAAATACCATGTGATTTCCTTGATATGTGGAATTTAAGAAATAAAACAGTGACCCTAGGGAAAAAATAGAGAGGCATCTCTATTATGATTATGTTCTTAACTATAGAGAACTGAGTATTGCTGCAGTGGAGGGGGGCAGTCTAAATGAGTGATAAGCTTTAAAGAGGGCACTTGTGATGAGCGCTGTGTGTTTTATATAAATGATGAATCACTAAAGTCTACTACTGAAATTAATATTACACTGCCTGTTAACTAACTGGAGTTTAAGTGAAAATTTGGAGAGAAAAAAAAGCCAATTGCATAGTTTTAAAAACACATTAATGTAGACTTGTGAAATTTCAGAATTATTATTATTTTAATTTCCTAAGAAAAGAAAAAAGAACACATTTGACCAGATGGACTAATAGATCAACATTCCATCCAAAAGCAGAAAGAATACACATTTTTCTCAAGTTCACATGAAATATTCTCCATTTTAGGTCATGTGTTGGCCACAAAGGAAGTCTTAGTAGTTTTAAGAAGACTAAAATCTTATCCAACATCTTATCTGACAAAGATATGAAAGAAGAAATCAATTGCAAGAAGAAAATTGGAAAAATTACAAATATGTGGTGGTAAAACAATATGCTAATGAATAACCAATAGGTCAATGAAGAAATTTTTTAAAAATCAAAGGATATTTTGAGACAAATAAAAATTTAAATGCAACCCAGAAAAATGTGATGCAGCAAAAGCAGTTCCAAGTGGGAAGTACATAGCAACATAGGCTTATCTCAAGAAATAAAAAATATCTCAAACAATCTAACTTTATACCTAAAGTAGGTAGGAAAAGAAGAACAAAGTTAGTAGAAGGAAGAAAATAACAAAAATGAAATGGAAGTAAATTAAAGGGAGACTGAAAGCCTAATAGAAAAGATCAATGAAACTAAAAGCCAATTCTTTCAAAAGATTAAAAATATGATAACTTTTAGCTAGACTCACGAGAAAATGAGAGAGAGGTTACATAAATAAAATCAGAAATGGAAAGGGAGAGGTTACAATGGATACTAAAAAATACAAAAGTTCATAAGAGATTATTATGAATAACTTAGTAGAAATGTATAAATTCTTAGAGACACATATACCAAAACTGAATCATAAATAGAAAATATGAATAAACTGACTACTAGTAAGGAGATAGGGTCAGTAATCCAAAACCTCCCAAGAATCATAAAGCCAAGATCAAAGGGCTTCACTGGTGAATTCTCAAACACTGACAAAAGGTTTAACACTTACCCTTCTAAACTCTTCCTGAAAACTGAAGAGCAGGGATCAATTTCAAACTTACTTGATGAGGCCTGAGTGCAAATTATTCAGGTGCTTGTTAAGTATCTATCCATTGCACATTTTATTCATCTTCCATGCATATATTTCTTGTGTATTTTATATCACAATGAAATGATGAGTATGAGATATTTATTGTTAAAGTGGGCAGAAAACTACCTTTCAAAAGAACTAAAATATACTAAAGTATATTTAGTATAAAATATACTAAAGTATATTGAAAATTTATTTTCAAGAGAACTGAAATATAGTGAAGAATACTAAAATATACTAAAGCATATTCTCTTAGTATATACTAGTATATTAGTATGCACTATTATGCTTTCTTAGTATATTTTAAGAAAGAGAATATAATTTAAATGAAATTCCCTCAGAAGGGAACTGTGACATGCAAAGAAATACTAATAACCAAAAAGAACAATAGATAAAAAAAAGAGTACTTTCTGAATAAAATCTTCAGGGCATTTTCTAATGTAAAGTACAGAGGTGACAGAAATGCAATGTTTACAAAAATGTTATGTAAGTTAAGCCCTGTTATTTTGGAGGTGGCCTAGATATGGTTAAAATTTACATATGTATAGTAAAAATGCAAGAATAATCACTAGAGGAAAATTAAAAGTACACATCCACTAAGCTATAGAAATAAATGGTGGAAGAAAGAAAAACAAAGCACACAGATTAAAAAAAATGAACAGAAATTCAATTTAAAAACATGAAAAATTGGGATCCCTGGGTGGCGCAGCAGTTTAGTGCCTGCCTTTGGCCCAGGGCGCGATCCTGGAGACCTGGGATCGAGTCCCACGTCAGGCTCCCGGTGCATGGAGCCTGCTTCTCCCTCTGCCTGTGTCTCTGCCTCTCTCTCTCTTTCTCTCTCTCTCTCTGTGACTATCATAAATAGATAAAAATTTAAAAAAAAACATGAAAAATTTGAGGCTAATAAAATTATAAAAAATATGCAGTCTAGAGGAGTGTAAAAAGTCATAACAGCTAAGTGTAATGAATTACCTAGAGAAGATTCTGTTACAGAAAGATGCTATTGAGTAAAAAGAAAAAAAATCCAAATAAATTATGGACTTTAGTTAATGAAAAATATGCAAAAATGTTAATCACAATGATGTTTAAGAAGATAATCTGATTAATCAAAGACAGACTGGATAGTAACTCAAAACCCAGTGTAGATCTTGAACTTAATAGTACAGGAAAATGAAATGAGAAGAGAGAAATAACAGGGAAATATCAATTAAGGGTAGTAGCTACTGTGTGCATAGATACATAGATAATGTCAGACCAAATAGACTTTAAAACAAAAAGCAACATTAAAGAGATTCAGCATTTGAAAATAAAAGTTAAATTTTTAGGAAGATATAACACTCATAATTGGGGCACCTGGGTGGTTCAGTTAGTTAGGTGTCTGCCTTCTGCTCAGGTCATGATCCCAGGGGCCTGGAATCCAGCTCCTGCTCAGCAGGGAGCCTGCTTCTCTCTCTCCCTGCCCCTGCTCATTCTCTCTCTCACTATCTCTCTCTCTCTCAGATAAGTAAATAAAATCTTAAAAAATAATCGTCATAATATATCTCTTCACCATATAAAACAGCTTCAAAAAACAGAAAGCATAAATTGGATAATGTATAGTGAGAATTAGGCAAATCGAACTGTATGGTTAAAGGTATCAATATTATCTCTCAAGTACCAAGTTCAGGCAAATAAAACTCATAAAAATACAGAAGATATGAGGCATTCACCTAAAAATTATCATGTAATTAAGTTGTATAGAATTTTGATTCTAACAATTCAAGAGTTAACATTTTCTCAAGTGAACATAGAACATTCCAAAAACTCACCATGCATTAGTATATGAAAACAGGCACAACAAAATACAGTGATTAGCTATCTTACCACACACAACTAAAAAAGGGCAATAGCAAAAAGCTAAACATAAAATAATAAGCCAAGGATTATTATTAATCCAATTCTGTGAGATCAAGTTAAAATAAATGAAGTTCCTCCAGATGCAAGAATGGAAATTAGGAGATGAAGAGGTATACAACATACACGTAGTAACTTATTGAGCCACTGCAGTCACTTTGATGAATTCAGAAGATCCTTGAAGTGACATAGTATTGACATTACCAATGTTTATCATACAGAAATATGGGTATTACTACTAATGGTTACACCATGAAGAAAATCTACCTCTTTAATCCACACTACACTTACCTCTTACTTAAACTCTTCAAGTGCTTTAAATTCAGAGTGAGTCAGTTATTACATACCCCACATCTCCATATCTTGGATGTTTAATAAAATGGTGCTGCATTTCAAAAAAAGTCCTCCTGTATCACATCTATATTTATAAAACAACATAAAACGAATCTTTGGAAGAGTTATAAATGTTTGTTACTAACCCCTTCAAGGCCACAATCACACTGTTCTGGTGGTTCCAGAATTCCATTGCCACAAGCTGCTGCACTTCTTCCTTGGTAAACCACTTCTGAAACTTTTTGATTCTGAAGACACTGAATTTCAGGCTGTGAAACCATATGTTTAAAATCATCCATGCTGCAACTGCTAAAATACTTTACACCATGGGAACGTCTAAAAATAAATTATATTCCTCAGATACATGGAATACAGTCAGTATCAAAGTAACACTATGAATTACTGAAAAGTACCAAAAATTCTGTAGTGCTGCATTTACAGAGGAGCCAAGAAGGAAGAGAGAGGATTTTTATCTTTTATATAAGTTCTAAGTAAAAGCAATATGTTTATTTCTATTATAATCCAATATAATAGACATCTAGGAAGTAGAGGAAGTTAAGATGACATGAGTTAAAATATATTAAAACATAAATAATGTTTGCCACAAAAACTCTCTTTAAATATGTCCTATTATTATTTACATTATGATTATCAACATCACAATTTTAATAATTATTATAAGCACTAGTTATAAGAAAATGACACATGCTAGAAAATTTATGTGGAAAACTGAAGAAATAATGATGGTTGATTGTGTTACAGAAAAATCAGAATCATTTGTACTTTGATAACAAAATTAATCAATTAAAATATCTCAACATTGATTATATAAAATGTATAAGCCCTAGATTCATTTTATTTTGTTATCTTTGGAAATATTTCTGTGCTTCTATGTGTACTGTTTAATGATTTTTATTTAATTTTGTAACAATCTAAAACTTAGAGAAATTACACAAAAATAGACCAAAAAAATTTTCCCCAAACAATGAGGAAACACAATCCCAATAACTCTAAATATTATGCTATATAATTCCTACAGACATTAATTCTTAAAAAGACTCTTCAAAATCAGGAAATAATTACACATTATCTAATCCTCAGATGTCATCCAAATTTCCCATCATTACAATATTTGTACTTTATAGCAAAAAGATCCAGTTGAGAGTCAATATTGCACTTTTTTCAATTTTTTTCTCCAAGTTTTTATGTAAATTCCAGTTAGTTAACATGCACTGTAATATTGCTTTCTGGTGTAGAATTTAGTGATTGATTCATCACTTACATGAAACACTCAGCGCTCATCACAAGTGTTCTCCTTAAATCTTTCACTCATTTAACCCATCCCCCCCACCCAAACTCCCCTCCAGCAAACCTCAGTTTATTTTCTATAGTTAAGAGTCTCTTTTATGGTTTGCCTCCCCTAAGTTGATTGTTTTATTTCTTAAATTCCACATGTGAGGGAAATCATATGGTATTTGTCTTTCTCTGACTTATTTTGTGTACCATATGCTCTCTAAATCCATCCACATCATTGCAAGTGGCAAGATTTCATTCTTTTTTATGACTGAGAAATATTCCATTGTGTGTGTGTAAATATATATATATATATATATATATATATATATCACATGTGTATATATGTACACATACTACATCTTCTTTATCCATTCATCAGTCAGTGGAAACTTAGGCTCTATAATCTGGCTACTGATGATTATGCTGCTATAAACCTCGAAGTACACATTTTCCACAAAATCAGTATTTTTTTTTATCCTTTGGGTAAATACCCTGTATGCAACTGCTGGATTGTAGGGTACTTCTGTTTTTAACTTTTGAGGAACCTCCATATTGTTTTCCAGAGTGGCTGCAGCAGTTTGCATTCCCACCAACAGTGTAAGACTGTCCCTCTTTCTCTGCATCCTTGCCAAGCACCTGTGTTGTTTTTTCCTGTGTTAAGTTTGACCATTCTGATATATGTGAGGCCGTATACCTCATTCTGGTTTTGACTTTTATTTCTCTGATGATCAGTGATGTTCTTTTCATGTGTCCATTAACTATCTGGATGTCTTTGAAAAATGTCTATCTACGTCTTCTGCTCATTTCTTAACTGGATTACTTGGTTTTTGATTATTGAATTGAAGCTCTTTCTTTTTTTTTTCTTTAAAGATTTATTTATTCAGAGAGAGCGAAAGAGAGGCAGAGACACAGGCAGAAAGAGCGAAAGAGAGGCAGAGAGAGAAACAGGCTCCATGCAGGGAGCCCGACGTGGGACTTGATCCCGGGTCTCCAGGATCACACCCAGGGCTGCAGACGGCGCTAAACCGCTGTGCCACCGGGGCTGCCTTGAATTGAAGCTCTTTAAGGATTTTGGATACTAACCCTTTATAAGATATCATTAGCAAACCTCTCCCATTCTGAAGGTTGCCTTTTAGTTTTTTGTTTCCTTCAAATTTGCAGAGGCTTTTTATCTTGATGAAATCTCAATAATTCATTTTTGCTTTTGTTTCTGTTGCTTTTTTCAGACATATCTAGTAGAAGTTGCTACCTGTGCTCTCCTGTAGGATTTTGATGATTTCAGGCCTCACATTTCAATCTTCCATCTATTTTGAATTTATTTTTGTGTATGGTGCCCAAAGTGGTCCAGTTTCATTCTTCTCCATGTTGCTGTCAGTTTTCCCACACTATTTGTTGAAGAGGCTGTTCTTTTTCTCCCTTGGATATTCTTTCCTGCTTTATCAAACATTAGTTGGCCATATAGTTGCAGGTTATTTCTGGGTTTTCTGTTCTGTTCCATTGATCTGCTTTTGTGCCAGTACCATACTGTTTTGATTACTACAGCTTTAAAATACAGTTTGAAGTCCAGGATTGTGATTCCTCCAGCTATGCTTTTCTTTTTCAAGATTGCTTTGGCTATTTGGGTCTTTTGTGGTTCCATACATATTTCAGGATTGTGCTATTTCTGTGAAAAATTACGTTGGTGTTTTCATATGGATTACGTTAAATGGTTGGATTGTTTTGGGCAATGTAAATATTTTAACAATATTTGTTATTCCAGTCCATGAGCATGGACTATTCTTAAATTTCTTTGTGTCATCTTCAATTTCTTTCATCAGTGTTTTATAGTTTTCAGAGTACAAATCTCTTTCCTCTTTGGTCAGGTTTATTTCTAGGTGTCTTATGGTTTCTGGTGCAATATTAAATAGGATGGATTCCTTGACTTTTTCTGTTGCTTCATTATTGGTGTATGGAAATGCAACAGATTTCTGAATACTGATTTTGTATCCTGTCATTTTAATTTATCAGTTCTGGCAATTTTTTTTTTTTTTTGGTGGACTCTTGGGTTTTCTATATAGAGTATCATGCTGTTTGCAAATAGTGAAAGACTTCTTCCTTGATGATTTGGATGTCTTTTATTTCTTTTGGTTCTCTGATTGCTGAGGCTAGGACTTCCAGTACCATGTTAAATAATAGTATTGAGAGTGGACATCCTCACCTTGTTCCTGACCATAGAAGAAAAGCTCTCAGTTCTCTCCCATTGAGAAAGTTATTAGTGGTGGGTTTTTCATGTAGGGCCTTTATGGTGTTGAGGTATGTCCCCTCTATCCCTATTTTGTTGAGGGTTTTTTTTTTTTATCAAGAGTGGATTTGTACTTTGTCAAGTGCTTTTTCTGCATCTATTGAGAGGATCATATGGTTCTTCTCCTTTCTTTTATTAGTGTGGTGCATCACACTGATTGATTTGTGGGTCTTGAACCACTTCTACAATCTAGGAATAAATCCCACTTAGTCATGGTGAATAATTCTTTTAATGTACTGTTGAATCTGATTAGCTATTATCTTGTTGAGAATTTTTGCAGCCATGTTCATGAAGGATATTGGTCTGTAGTTCTCTTTTTTCATGGAGTCTTTGTCTGGTTTGGGAATCAGGATAATGCTGGCTTCATATAATGAATGTGAATGTTTTCCTTTCATTTATATTTTTTTTTGGAATAGTTTGAGAATAGGCCTTAACCCTTCCTTAAATGTTTGGTAGAATTCACCTTTGAAGCCATCTGGCCCTAGACTTTTGTTTGTTGGGAGATTTTTTATTACTGATTTAATTTCTTTGCTTATTTTTCAGTCACTCAAGTTTTCTATTTCTTTAAGTTTCAGTTTTGGTAGTTTATATGTTTCTAGGAATCCATTCATATCTTTCAGATTGTCTAATTTGTTGGCATATACTTTTTCATGATATTCTATTATAATTGTGTATCTGTTATTTCTTCTCTCTCATTTGTGATTTTTTTTTAACTTGGGCCCTTTCTCTTTTCTTCTTGATAAGTCTCTCTAGTGGTTTATCAATTTTATTAATTTTTTTCAGGGAAATAACCTCCTCATTTCATTAGTTTGTTTTACTATTCTTTTTAGTTTCTTTTTTAAGATTTATTTATTCTTGAGAGACACAGAGAGAAAAGCAGAGACACAGGCAGAAGGAGAAGCAGGCTCACTCTGGGAAGCCTGATGCAGGACTTGATCCTGGGATGCTGGGATCACAACCTGAGTCAAAGGCAAACGCTCAACCACTGAGCCACCCAGATGCCCCCCTTTTTAGTTTCTGTATCATTTTTTTTTTCTGCTCTAATATTTTCCCTTTTTCTGCTGGCTTTCTCATTTGTTGTTCTTTTTCTAGTTCCTGTATGTGTAAGACTAAGTTGCTTACTTGAGATTTTTCTAGCTTCTTGCTATACTTCCCTCTTATGACCAATTTTGCTGCATCCCAAAGGTTTTGGACCATCATATTTTCATTTTCATTTGTTTCTATGAATTTTCTTATTTCTTCTTTAATTTCCTGGTTAATCCTTCATTCTTTAGTAGCATGTTTAACCTCCATGTATTTGTGTCTTACCAAATTTTTCCTTGTGGTTGGCTTTAAGTTTCATAGAGTTGTGGTCAAAAAATATGCATGGTATGATCTCAGTCTTTTTGTACCTGTTGAGGGGTGATTTGTGACCCATGATTTGTGACCCAATATGTGATCTATTCTGGAGACTGCCCCATGTGCACTCAAAAAGGACGTGTATTCAGCTGCTTTAGGATGAAATGTTCTGAGTATATCTATGAAGTCCATCTGGTTCAATGTATCATTCAAAGACATTGCTTCCTTGTTGATTTTCTGTTTAGATTATCTAAAATCCCCTAATATCACTGAATTATTATTAATGAGTTGCTTTATGTTTGTTATTGTTTGAATTATTTGAGTGCTCCCATGTTAGGGGCATATATATTTACCTTTGTTAGATCTTCTTGTTGGATAGACCCCTTTCTTATAATACATTGCCTGCCCTTATTCATCTCTTGTGACCGATTCCATTTAAGATCTATTTTTGTCTGATAGAAGTATGCTACTCTGGCTTTCTTTTGATGTCCATTGGCATGATAAATGGTTTGCCATTCCCTCAAAATCTGCAGATGTCTTTAGGTCTAAAATTAGTCTCTTGTAATCTTGTAGGTAGCATATAGATGGGTCTTGTTTTGTTTTGTTTTGTTTTTATCCATTCTAACACTCTATATCTTGTGGTTGCAGTTTTAGTCCATTTACATTCAAAGTATTATTGATTGATAGATATGTATTTAGTGCCATTTTATTACTGTTTTGTCATTGTTTCTGGAGTTTTTCTCTGTTCCTTTCTAGTTTTTGTCACTTTGGTCTTTCCTTCCAACCAAAGAGTCCTCTTTAATATCTCTTACAGGGCTAATTTCTCTTAGGTTTGTTTGTCTGGGAAATTCTTTCTCTCTCCTTCTATTCTGAATGATAGCCTTACTGAATAAAATATTCTTGGTTGCAGATTTTTCCCACGCAGAATGTTGAATATATCATGCCAATTTCTTCTACCTTGTCATATTCCTGTGGAGAGATCTGCAACAACCAGCAGGGTCTTCCCCGTGTAAGTTAGAGACTTCTTTTGTCTTGCTGCTTTAGGATTTTTTTTTAAGATTTTTAAATTATTATTATTCATGAGAGACAAGAAAGAGGCAAAAACATAGGCAGAGGGAGAGGCAGGCTCCCTGCAGGGAGCCCGATGCAGGACTCTATCCCAGGACCTTGGGATCCCACCCTGAGCCAATGGCCGCCACTCAACCACTGAGCCACCCAGGTGCCCCAGGATTTTTTTTATCATTGTATTTTGCAAAATAACTATAGAATGTTTTAGTTTTGGTGTGTTTTTGTTGATTTTAATGGGACTTCTCTGTACCTCCTGGATTTGGATTCCAGATTAGGGAAGTTTCCCTCCCCACATTAGGGAAATTTTCAGCTATTTCCTCAAATAAACCTTCTGCCCCCTTTTCTGTCTCCTCTTTTCTGGGACTTCTATGATATGAATGTTATTACATTTGGTGGAGTCACTGATTTCCCTAAGTTGAATCTCATGATCCATAATTCTTTCTCTTTTGTTCAGTTTCATTCTTTTCCATTATTCTATCTTCCATATCACTTATTTTTATTCCTTTTCTTCTTTTATCTTTGTGGTCATTATGTACACTCTGGTTTGAATCTTGGTTATTGCATTTTTCATTTGATAGTTTTTAATGCTTTTATCTCTGTGGTAAGAGCCTCCCTGAAGTCTTCCATTCTTTTGTCAAGCCCAGTGAGTATCCTTATAATTGTTTCTTTAAATTCTCCATCAGGCATATTCCTTGAATGTTTCACTTAGATCTCTGGCCATGACCTTTTCTTGTTTTTTCTTTGGGATGGATTCCTCTGTCTTGACATTTTGCCTAAGTCTCTTTTCTTCTTCTGTTTATTAGAGAAGTCCGTTATGTTTCCTGCTCCTGAGTAATGGCCTTATGAACAAGAGGTCATATATTGTCTAGGGCCTGGTGTGTCAGGTAACATGTCTGGTGTGTGCTACATGTACTCTGCTGCTGTGTTTTGGCTTTTCTATCTTTCCAGCAAGTCATCTGTAGAGCCTGTCCCTGCTGGCAGTGGATAGTGTTTGGACCTTGGCTAGCGTGTGGTGAGTTTTAACTAAGTGTGCTCTGGTTTGCTTGTTAAATGAGATCAGATGCTACTTCCACTAGGACCAAAGCCTGCAGAACTCTGTTCAAAAGATGTGGTGCATGCAGGGATTTCTGTTGGTTTTCTGGGGAAGAGGCCCACCGGGCTGGGACTTAAGCACACTTGCCTGAGAAAAGCAGTACCAGTAGAGCACAGGGGTATGGGACTTGGTGTAAGCAGGTTAGGCAGCCAGTATCAGTGCTGGTTTATGCTGTGGGGCAGGGGAAGGAAATGGGGCCAGCCAGGTCCTTTGTCCCCATAGAGGGGTCTTCATGCTTGCTGCTCTCAGGGAAGCACTCCCAGAAGAGCAAATAATCTCCCCTCATGAGTTCCAGGTGTTTTTCAGATTGTTTCACACTGTTTCTGTTGCTTCCCTGTCTGGAGCAGTGCAGTGCACTTTGGATTCTGTCCCAGTGAAGCCTGCTGACTCTGAAAATTCCAAACTTTAGGGATATGCTATGGCAGGGGCCTTGTGCTGGTCTTTTGGACAAGGTTCTGACAGTGTTGGGACAGATGCAGGTTTGACTGAGAAGGACAGGGATCTGGGATTTGGAGCAAGCAGGCTAAGGAGACAGTGTCCATCTAGGTTAGCTGCTCTCAGCAGGTGTCTACTGTGCCTACTGGGTAGGGGGAGGAAATGGTGCCCGCCAGTTCTCTTGCCACCAAATTGTCATCCTGTGACCACTACCTCTCACAGATATGCTCCAAGAAGAGTGAGCAGTCTCTCTCCCATACACCTTTAGTTGATCCTCAGATCACTCGCTGTCTATCCCCAGGATGCTTGCCCGCCTTTTCCCTAGGAGTGGCAGCACCCTCAGGGCTCTATCACAGCTATGATGGCCATCCTCTAAAATTCCAGACTTTGAACCCTGCTGGTTGCAAAACCTCTTGAAAATTTGCCCCTCTGGTTTTTTTCAGCCAATGGATTTGGGGAAATGTTCTGTTTGTTTCTCTGTATATCCCCACTACCCATTATCTGCTACCAAGGCTCTCTCCCCTCTGCAGCACCTGGAATCCATTTCTGCCCCAATCCATGTCTCCATGCCTCCTACCATCCTTGATATGGCCTCTTCTCTTCCTATAGTTGTGCAGTTTATTCTGTCAGTCGTCAGATTGATTTCTTGGATGTCAGAATAAGTTGTTATCTAGTTGTGTTCTAGGTACCAGACAAGCCAAGGGCCTCCTTACAACGATGCCATTTTAGCTTCTCCTCAACCCTTGCATTTAATTCTCATGTCTCCTTAGTTTACTTACATAGTTTTTTGTTGAATTACATGATTATGAGAAGTTCTGTGATTACAGACTTATTATTCGGTAGAATGTCCCTCAGTTAGGACTATAAAATATTTCCTCATAATTAAACTGAGGCTATGCATCTTGGCAACATCATCACAGGAGTGTTGCTGAGTCTGTTTCACTGCATTCTAACAAATGGCATAGGATTTCAATTTGTTACAGTACTGATGAAAGTCGTTTTGATTAGCTAAGGTTTATCTGCTAGTTTTCACTCTAAAATTACTTTTTTCTTATTAGTTAGTAATTATCTGAAGAGAAATACTTTGGTTTTGTGTTAATATCCCATTCCTAATTATGTTTTCAATTTTAATTTATCCATATATTTATATGAATATGGAATCATGTTTTTTGGTCATGTTAATAAATAGGCTATAATCCATTAGTATCATTATTACTTATAAAATTCAGATTCCCACAGATTTGACTATTGGGAGTTGGCTTTTGTGTCTCTTTGATGAATCTCCATAATTCTTTTTTCTCATGCAAAAGAAATTTTCTCATGCAATATGTTCCAAGCTTCTTTTTATTTTCTTTTATTTTTCTTTTATTTTCAATCATTCCTTCAAAGTGCCCCAGTTATTTTAGTGAGGAATAGTATTTTTAAAACATGATTTGGGTGATACATGTATTATTGTTACTAGATTTTTTTCAAGAGGAGAGATCAAGGCCATGCTCACATCTTAAAAAATCACAGCCCCTTTGCTCTTACCTACAATTTGCCATATCCCCACCAATTCTGGCTCCTGCAATGGCATGAGCTTACTGATACTTCAGTCTCAGGAGAGACAACTCGTTAGGGTATGGCTAGCCAATGATTTGAGTCCCCAGGTCAGTAAGACTTTTAGAGTTCCTATTGTCATCCTATTTTATTTCCTGGTACACAGCTACTTACTTCATGCTTCTTAGTTCTTGTTAGTGGATTGGTCCCACCTGGTAGTATTTATGGTGCATTTCAGTTTGGTAAACTTGTGGAATATGCTTTTGCTGTTTGTTTTTCTAGTTTCACTGTGTTTTATGAGAGAATAGGGGGAGGCTAAAATACCATGCTGACACTTTTACCACTTGATTTCCATCCTTTCCCTTATTCTTGAAACACATCCCTCCCTAGGTAAAATTCCATCCTATCTTGGTTCTTGTTTCTTTTTTAAAGACTTTTTAAATTTACTTATTCATGACAGACACACAGAGAGGGAGAGAGAGAGGCAGAGACACAGGCTGAGGGACAAGCAGGCTCCATGCAGGGAGCCGGACATGGGACTTGATCCCCGGTCTCCAGGATCCGGCCCTGGGCTGAAGGCGGCACTAAACCGCTGAGCCACCTGGGCTGCCCTTGGTTCTTGTTTCTAATATTTTCTTCCTTTCTGTTCCTGCTCACTGCAATTCACCTGTTTTTCCTCAATTATTCAGCCTGTAAATATGAGAAGTATACAAAGCTAATCTTAAGGTACCCTTATCACTCTTTTAACTTCTTTGTAAATGATCCTCATGGTTTTAACTTCCATCAATAAAGTGATGGCACATTTTAAATTCCTTACTCTCTGAGATCAGGACCTATATATAACTATGCATCTAACTCTAATGGATGACTCAGAATCCTCATCCTTAACATAAACTGCCCCTCAAGACTTCTCATTTCTCTGCTTTCCTAAAATATTTTTCTTTTTCAATATCTGTTAATAAGTGTGATAGCTAAAAGCCTACAAATAATTCTTCACATCTTTTTTCTCTCAATCCTAATAAACTGCCATAAATTATTATGAGAATTATCTCTAAAATTTTACTATGTTGTTATTCCTTCTGATATATATTACATTCCTTTTAAGATAATTTTTACTATTCATACTGATAAATTAATTTAAAATGTGTTTGGTTACCATTTATCATAAAACTCTAGTTCTTGCATCATGATTGCACAATCAAGCTCTTCCATATACATTCTTGAATCATCTGGCTTTCTTCCCCTGACTTCTTATGTTTTAGCTTCACTGTATTTTACTTTCTTTTCCCTATGTCTAAAACTTTCTTCCTTATAGTCTCAGCTATTTTTTTTTCTTTTTTATCCTTCTCTCAATCTCCTTATTCTAGTCTGTCCAGCTTTTCAGGCTTCTTGCTCTTCAAGTATCACTTAATTTGCCAGCCTGAAAAGTTTTCAACATGCTCTTATGACCAAATTCATATCCTTCATTATTGTTTCCTCAGAAAACTTTCCTTTATCAGAAAGTTTCTCCCCGCCATGTATTCCCTATTTATTTCCTTCTTGGCACCTATCATAAGCTATTTATACTTTGTTTAAAAAGTAGGTTTACTTTTTAATTTTCAGACACTGATAGGATATTTATGACAAATCTATCTTGTTAGCCATTTATAAGACTATCACAATCACTACAACACAGTAAGTGCTTATTATATATTTTTAGAATGAATGAATTTCATCTCAAGACTCTAGTAAATGCCCAGAAAGTTATCATCAACATTCACTTTCTCTGTAACATTTAATATAGAAATATTAAGTACATTTTATGCAATATCAAATACTCCTCTTTAAATAAGATAAAAACAGAGGGGGGGGGCAAACCATGAGAGACTCTTAACTCTAGGAAATAAACTGAGGATTGCTGGAGGGGAAGTAGGTGGGGGGATGGGGTAACTGGGTGATGGGCATTAAGGAGGGCACTTGATGTAATGACTATAGGTGTTATATGCAACTGATGAATCACTAAATTCTACCCCTGAAACTAATAATACTATATATGTTAACTAAATTGAATTTAAATAAAAAATTAAATAAGTTTAAACAAGCACATTATGTTTTTAATAAAAATATTCTTACTCAAGTTGTATTGCAAGAGATGAAACATCAGTTACTGCTACGAACATTTCCCAAGAGAAGATATAGATTTGATAAAAATAAAATCTTACATTGCTTCAGAATTCATTATGCATGTAGATCCTGGACAATAACAATTGTAGATGTCATCATATGTTAATCCTAGATTAATTCCAAGCAACTGTGCCATAACAACTGAAAATGCATCTAAAGTTATCATCTGTGGATACTAAATGCAAAAAAAAACAAAACAAAGCAAAACAGAATTGTTGCCTAAGTTATTTCTTCACCTCTTTGATCTTTTCTTTTTGGCCATATGACTTAAATGTAAATACAAATTTAAGAAACTACTATGTCAGAGCTCATTATTTTCTTAGGAATATGGAGAGCAAGAAAAAAATAGGTAATTTTTTTTCTTTTTGAGTTATTATATTTTTAATCCAAATGGCACTGACATAGAACAAAATAAGATTAATGCTTTTATTATATATTAAATTCCAATAAGCTTTAAAAGTTTTTGAGAATATGCACTGTTTCAGTAACTATATTATTTTTTAATGAACACTTAGAAAAAATGCATAGATTCTTAAGGGTTGAATTTGCGATCAGTTTTGACTTCAGAAATAGTTTTGGGAGAAAGTCAAATTGATTTTTTTAAAAGCCAGAATACTATAACAATTTGCAATTAGCATTTGCCTTCAAAAAACTCTTGGGAAGTAATGATGGCAGTAGACACAGACCTTGGCAACTTATAATCTTTTTACTATCTCCACAGTTTTCCCTTTTCAGAAGATCATATAGTTGGACTCAACAGTATGTAGCATTTCAGATTGGCTTTTCTCACTAACCACTATGCACTTAGTTTTTTCCATGGCTTTTCATGGCTTGATGGCTCATTTTTTTTTAAATCATTGGATAGTTTTCCTTTATATCAATTTACTCTAGTTTATCCATTCATATATTAAATGACATCTTGGTTGCTTCCAATTTTTAGCAATTATGAATAAAGCTGCTATAAACACGTATGTGCAGGTTGTTGTGTGGATATAAGTATTCAACTCATTTGGGAAACACCAAAGAGGACAATTACTAAATTATATATATAAAAAAAAAAGACTAAGGACTTGAATAGATATTTTTTTCCAGAGATAGTATACAAAAAGCAAAAAGAATATGAAAAGATGTTCAGTACCAGTAATTACAGAAGTGCAAGTCAAAACCACAGTGAAATATCACCTCATACCACTTAGAATGGCTGCTACTAAATAACAATAACAATAACAATAACAATAACAGAAAGTAATGTGTTGGTAAAGATGTGATGAATGTAAAATGTAAACTGTTGGTAGGATTATAAAATGATGCAACCACTCTGGAAATAAGTATCTTGGTTCCTCATAGTATTAAGAATAGAGCTACTACATGATCCAGCCAATACCTACTTCTGGTATATATCCAAAATAATTGAAATCAGTATCTTGAAGAGCTATCTGCATTCTCATGTTCATTGCAATATTACAATAGCCAAGGTATGGAAATAACCTAAGTGTCCACTGACAGATAAATGGATAAAAAGTGTCATATATATATATATATTATTCAGCCATAAAAAGAATGCAATCCTGCCATTTGCAACAAGATGGATGAACCTGGATAAAATTATGCTAAGTGAAATAAGCTGGACACCAAAAGAAAAATACTATATGATCTCTCTCATATGTGGAACTTAAAACTGTCACACACAGAAACAACAAGTAGAATGTGGATTCCAGGGGCCAGATTGTATGGAAAATGAGACAAGTTGGTAAAAAAGTACAAATATTCATTTACGGAAGATGAAGAGGTCTGGAGGTCTGTTTCACAACAATGTGAACATACTTAGCACTACTGAATTGTACACTTAAAACTAGTAAAAATGGTAAATTTTATATTACTTGCATTTTACCACAATAGTAAAAAACTTTTAAAATTATAACATTTGAGTTTCAAAATTTAAAAAAAGTATACTCTTATAAAAATTTGTCAAAACATTATGGCAGATATACTATACATATTTTGTTCCTTGAAGTGGATATTTCAAAACATGATATAAACTGAGTAAATGGGAATAAAATACATACCAGAGCAATTCCTGCAGCAAACTTTGGATTGCAGGCCATTCCATGATATGTTGCTCCCACATAATTCAAAAGGTCCCTATAACTAAATAATATTTTTTTTCTCAATAAATGCATTTTAAATTACTAACTGAATGACTTTTAAGAATTGGATTTCTCAATAAACCTTTTTTTTTAAATACAAATATTGCATATTACATCTAATGCTTTCAATAGTTTTGTATTTGGGTAATCTCCCATAGTTCCTACAAAAGTTAAGTTCTAAAGTCTATTTTAACATTATATGATACACGTCCAAAACCCAGCAGTGCCTAATCCTTCCAAAAAATTAACCACCGCTGGATGGATATAATTCTAATATGTACAAGTCAGGATAGCTTACTGCCATGATTTGCACATAGTGAACCCCTAACGCATGTAAAAAATGTTGGATTGGAGCACAGGGAGACAAAGAGACAGAGTATGCACTAGATCCATTAAGAATAAAAGAGATAGCACGTAGAAAGTGTCCTCATACATTTCAGTCTTTAGTTTTTGTAGCTCTTGAGTTCCCAAACCTGACCTTAAATTCCACAGGAATCACCAATATATTTAGGAATATCTTGCATATTATACCTTAAATTCCACAGGAATCACCAATTTATTTAGGAATATCTTGCATATTATTCAGAATTGTTTTTATTATTTCCATCTCAATAATCAAACTATTAAGAGAAACCTATATAGAGACTCTTAAAAAAAATAGTGCAAGTAGTTAATAGCTACATCTTAGGTCAGTATAGATATACCAGACAGTAACCACACTACTAATTTGATGTATTATATTTTAACTAGCATTATATGCAATTATTGCATTCTGTTAACTAATTTACATTGTGTTTAAAGTTCAAATGATGGTTTTAATTATTTACTAAGAAAACCTTTAAAACCATTGAGGCGCTGTTTATCTCAAGGCTTTCAGAATTTTCAAGTTTACTATATTTCCATAGGTAACAGCCTACTCTGAGAATACTTGCCTATTATGACTTAGCATTCTACACTATTGTCAGAATTTTATATTTTGCATTTCATCAAAACACTATGCATATAATCTTTTTTTGAAGTGTCTTATCATTACATAAAACACACTTTGTATATAACCTTGACAGCTATCATATGAAATAATTTAACAAACCCTATGTCAATACAAATAAGATACTTGCATTAATAAGTATGCCATATCATGGGACCTTTGAAACAAAAATTGTTCTTTCCATGACACAAATCTTTGTAGTACTTCATTAGCATCTCCGCTAAGTGAAATCTTATTTTGATCTGACCAGAGCTCCAAAGAAGTTAGCATAATAGTCATATTTAGCTGGGAAAACATCTGAAAACAGAAGGTACATAATATATAGTTTTAGGTAATCATAAATATAACATTACATTTCTATACATAATGTTAATATATTCAATTTACTCTTTTTTGGAGATGAAATTCATTCATTGAGGGATGAAACTAGTTGATAGGACTAGTTTTTAAAAAACTGGAAATGGTATTTACACAACCAATATTACTGCATTAATAGGAATGTTTCTTACTTAAATGAAACACAAATACTTACAGTGTTGATTAGACCAAAGATATGAACAACTTTCTCAGCTGCAATTGCTACTTCAGAGCCCATATAATCAAACTGAAAGGCAAATTTTGTTTCTTAATTGCTAGTGACAAGTAATAAACTATTACATATTAAATGGATATAAAATATTAAAATAATGCAGGGCTCAGGTGAAAGGAAAAAATAGAATTAAGATTTATCAAGTACTTAGTAAGTTTTAGGCATAAACCTAGAGACTTCATATATTAATCAATAATCTTAAGATGAAAAGGTTGTGATTGACTTCCTCTTCACACATAGAGAAATTAAGAGTCAAAAGTTAAGGTTCCAAGATTCCGTAATTACAAGGGTAAGAACCAGGACTCAAGTCTCCAACTAACTACACTACTAAGTCTTTTTTTTCCCCACTATAGTATGCTGCCATCATTTGTCTTCATCCCACTAAAACATGACTATAAATCCTGGATAAACAGCGTACTTTCTAAATACAGACCTCTGAGGACCATAACAGTGAATAATTTCAAGAATATGTCTTCATTCAAAGGAACAGAAGTCATAATATTTTCTCTAAATATTTCTAATTATGTGTATGTACACATTTCTAAGTGTTAGCAGAAAATATAAAAAGTGGCATCTTGGTATCTTCAATAATCTAATTTTCAGCAAGTCTGCCAAAAACTACTAATAGAAAATTAAATATAATGGATAGACTTCTCTGATTTGGACAAAAGAGATGTTATCCTCCCAGGTCCTTAGAAACTATTTATACTTTATTTCTCTGTATGTAGCCTATCCCAATAAACTATATTGCATAGTTACACAATGCAGCATGAGTGATATGAGTGAAAGTGATCCTTTGCAAAACTGAACATATGAAAAGCAAGACAAAAGAATACAAAAATATGACTATGGAAATAAACCCATATATTTCAATAGTCACAAATTATCAACAGACCAAATATTAGGTAAATGAGAGAAACTATTGAAAAAATCCACTACATGCAAATTAAAATAAAAACCTCTAAATTATGAGTACATAGAGATATTAAGAGTCAAAGCATGAAAATATACACCAGGAAAATAATAGACAAAAAGCATATATTATACGATAATTATATTAATCAATGCAATAATTACATTAATATTTAAAAAGCTTAAAAGCAAAAAGTGTACATGATAATTATCACAGTGCATTAATATTCAATTATTAAGAAAAATGGAAGAATTCTAAACTTGACTATAATAGCGTAGCAACAAAATGTATAAAACAAAATTTAACAAAATTAGAAATTATCATAGTGAGAGATTTTTACATAGTTTTCTTAATCATTAATAGATCAAACAGGCAAATTAATACAAGAATTTTCAAATTAAAGCAAAACTTAGATATGATATGTATAAAAACATATAAAACAATGAGACTTTTTTTTCAAATATACATAGAGGTTTTACATAAATTGACTTATATTAGGCCATAAAACAGTTATTTGAATATAAAACATAAGTGTCACTTAGATCACATTGTCCAATCACAATGCAATTTAGTTATAGTAATATGTATAGTGTTATTTGATAAAAAGTATTTTAATCATGTTATTTTTACTTACATGGATAACTCTAAAAGCTCCATGATGCAATTTATAACTTACTTTCAAACAGAGAGAGCACAAGTGATAATGGGATACATTGTAAAACAATAAGTCTAAGAAAAGAGAATATAGGTGTTGTTTCATTATTCTTATTTTTACAGCTTTCTTAGTGTATGTGCTGCCGAAGCGAGCACTATTTTTACAACTTTTATGAAAGTTTGAAAATATTTCCAAGTAAGATGTCTTAAAAATGAAGATAAAATAAAGACAACTGCATATGAACAAACGCTGAAGAGACCTCATCAACAGGCTAAACAAAAAAATCAGAAATACAGACCAACAAAAGGAATGAAGAGTCTTGGAAATGTTAAAATGTGGAAAAAATGAAGTGCTTTTTTCCTTTCCTTAATATCTTTAAACAAATCAATATTTTATTTAAACTAATTCATTTTGTGGTTTATAACATATGAAGAAGTAAAAATATATTACACTAATATCACAAAGAGGTTTTATGGAATTTTACTGTTGTAAGGTTCTTACATTGTATGTGAAGTGGTATAACATTAATTCTAGATTGTAAAAAGTTAGGAACATTTCATTGGAACACTAGAGAAACCACTGGTGTAAGATATGGGGATAAAGAGGTACAGCAGGAAAAAAAAAAACAGTATGGGAAATAAAAGCAAGTGCTGAAAATAATCCACTAATCCAAGGGTAACAAAGGAGGAACAAAGAAGTAAATCATTGATGGGACAAATAGAACACTAATAGGACAATAGCACTTAACCTACATCCATATTTATCAGTAATTTTGATAGACATAATTCAACTGAATTTCTAATGAAGAGGCAGAGATTATCTGACTGAATAGAGAAAAAAAAAGACCTACCAATATTGTTTACAGAACTATACTTTAAAATTTAAGATAGATAAACCCAACATAAAAGAAGAAATACTAAGCATATTTTAAGGAACTCCTCCAAGTTTTTAGTAGTTGGGTTTCTTTGTTTTGTTTCGCAGGATGTCATTTGCATTGAAAATGCCTTCTGTTGTTACTGGAATGGTAAGAAGGTACCCAGCTAAGTGGAGAGAGGAAAATAGGCCATCTAGATTCAATGTTAGCAACCTGATGGGAGAAGCTGTGGCTAAACATAATTCCACCACCTGTGATCTTGATTTTAGGCCAAATACTATTACTCCCATGTAACAACAAAAATCAAAATCTAAATGCTCCTGGGGTTCAGTTAAGATGGTGGAATAGTAGGAGGATCCTATGTTTGCCTCATCTCTGGAACAAAGCTAGTTAAAATGTTAGATCATTCCAAACACCCAAGAAATCAATCTGAGGACTGACAGAACAAACTGCAGAACTTGGAGGGAGAGAAGAAGTCACATCATGGAGGGTAGGAGGTATGGAGACATGATTTGAGGGAGAAAAGAACCACAAGTGCTACAGAGGAAAGGGAGCTCTGACCATGGAGAGAAGGGAGAGAGGAGAGAGGGAAGGGGAGAGGGAAAGAGAGAAGTGCACAGGGGATCACATAAGAAAAACTCTCCCCCAAAATCATTGACTGGGAAACAAGAGAGGCTGATTATCTTAAGTGTTTACAACCAGCAGAGCTCAAAGACTGGTGTTTTATTAGTTCCATGCTGTAATTTGTATGGAGTCCAGTGGGTGCTGCCGTGCTCCTGTGGAGAAGGAGGGTAGATGCCAGGAGCTAATGATGCAATCTGAAGATCCCCAGGGATGCACTGGGAGAGACGTTCCCCTTTCTTGGAACGCATCTAGGAGAGGTGACTTTCCCTGTCAGAGACAAAAGAGCTGGTGGGCACCATTGTGCTCCTCATCACCCTTTATGCATGGGGGACAGAGACATCTGCTGAGGGTGGCTAACCTGGACTTGGTTGGGCTTTTTGCTGTGTGTTACTCTAAACTCCAAACTCCTGTGCATTGGTGCAACTGCCCCTTTGGACAAAGTGGTACAAGCCTCAGCCTGGCAAGACCCTCACCCCGAAGATCAGCATGGGTCTTTACCACAATGGGTTCTTAAAGTTTGGAGTTTTGAAACTCATCCAGTGTGTCTGAAATAGAACATAGGTGCACTGCATGGCCTGGCAGGCAGACTACCCAGACACAGACAGGGAGAAGGCAGGGATCTGAGGGATGCCTCTGACACACAAGAGGAGACTGTTTGCTCTTCTATGAGGGCTTCCTGGACAGCAGTGGACATGAACTCACCTCTTTAGGGACAAGGGGTAGGGCTGGTCCACTTTTCTCCCATACTCATCAGCACAGACTGACTTCAGTGAACAGCACCGTTCCATCAACAATAGAGGCTTAAGCTGATTACAAACCACTCCTGCTTATGTTCTGCAAGTGCTTCTTAACTAGGGCAAGTGTGCCTGAGAGCAGCAGGTCCCTACCCCAGAAGACCAGCAAAAACCTCCTTATGCACCAAGTCTACTGACCATAGTGCTGCAAAGCTTCAGCTCAAGTGGAAATAGCATCAGGCTTCTTTTAACAGGCATACCAGAGCACAGCTAGTTAAAATTCACCACACTCTGGACAAGGTTCAAACTCCCCCACTGCAGACAAGGAGAAACTTCCTGAAGCATCAGGCCAGGAAGAGTATATGACCTCTTCTTAGCAAAGCCATTACTCCCAGGAGCAAGAAACATAACAGGCTTTCCTAACACAGAGAAGAAGACAGAGACCTAGACAAAATACCAAGATGGAGGAATTCATCCCCCAAAAAAAGAAGAAAAGGTCATGGCCAGGGATCTAATCAAAACAGAGATAAGTAAAATGCTTGGCCCAGAATTTAAAGCAAATCACAAGGATACAAGCTGGGCTTGAGAAAAGCATAGAAGACATCAGGCAGTACCTTCCACAGAGATAAAAGAACTAAACACTAGTCAGGCCAAAATAAAAAAATGCTGTAACATAAATGCAAAACTGACTGGATGTAATGACCACAAGGATGGAAGAAACAGAAGAATGAATAAGTGAATAGAATAATGAAAAATAATGAAGCTAGAATAATGGAAAATAATAAAGCTGAAAAGAAGAGGAAAAGAAAAATATTGGATCATGAATGTAAGACTTGGGGAACTCAGTGACTTCAATAATATAATAACTGATATCATGCAAGTACCCAAAGAAGAGAGGGGAAACAGAAGGTTTATTTAAGGACACAGCTGAAAACTTCCCTAATCTCGGGAAATAAATAGATATCCAAATCCATGAGATACAAAGAACTCCATCAAAATCAACAAAAGCAGGCAAACATCAAGACATATTACAGTAAAATTTGTAAAATACAGACATAGGGGGAAAAAATCCTAAAGGCAGCAAAGAAATCCCCAACTTACAAGAGAAGACCAGTAAAGATAGCAGCAGAGGTCTCCACAGAAACTTGGCAAACCAGAAGACAGTGACATGATATGTTCAACATGATGAATGGGGAGAATGTGCAGCAAAAATACTTTATCAAGCAAGGCTATCATTCAGAATAGGAGAGACAAAGAATTTCCCAGACAACCAAAAACTAAAGGAGTTCATGACCATGAAACCAGCCCTACAAGAAATATTGAAGGAGACTTTTGAGTGGGAAGAAAAGACCAAAAGTGACTAAGACTAGAAAGGAACAGACAAAATCTCCAGACACAATGACTTAACAGGTAATAATACAATAGCGTTAAATTCACATCCATCAATAATCACTCTTAATGTAAATAGAATAAATGCTTGAATCACAAGACTTGGAGTGTCAGAATGGATTAAAAAAACCAAGACTCGTTGATATATTGCCTACAGGATACTCATGATAGACCTAAAGAAACCTGCAGATTGAAAGTGAGGGGGTGGAGAAAAAAGCAGGAAGGGAAAAAGTCCTTAATCTACAAGGGAAAACAGATCAAGTTCACAGCAGATCTGTCCACAGATACTTGACAGGCCAGAAGTGAATGGCAGGCTATATCCAATGTGCCAAATGGGAAAAATATACAGCCAAGAATACTTTATCCAGCAAGACCAACATTCAGAATAGGAGAGATAAAAAGTTTCCCAAACACAAAAACTAAAGGAGTTCATGACCACTAAACTAGCCCTGCAAGAAATATTAAGGGGATATTCTTTGAGACGGAAAAAAAGACCAAAAGCTGTAAAGACTAGAAAGGAGTAGGCAAATTAGATTTCAATTTATATTAAATAAAGTAGTTGGACACTATGTGAACTCAAAATTTAATTGAGTTAATATATTTCATTAATATGTGGGAAAATATTATTTTAAAAAACTTACAAAATAGTATATCTAAAACAAAAATGGGACGCCTGGGTGGCTTAGCAGTTGAGCATCTGCCTTTGGCTCAGGGCATGATCCTGGAGTTATGGGATGGAGTCCCATATTGGGTTTCCTGCATGGAACCTGCTTCTCCCTCTGCCTGTGTCTCTGCCTCTCTCTCTCTCTGTATCTCTCAGGAATAAATAAAATTAAAAAAAATCTTATAAAACAAGAGTATATTAATATATATGCATGTGTACAATTAAAACAGGACATGTATACATATGATTTATCTCCTGGTAATAAAATTATGTGTGGGGTCTCCTGGGGGCTCATTTGATTAAGTTTCTGACTTCAGCTCAGGTCATGATCCTAGAGTCTTGGGATTGAGCCCTGCATCAGGCTCCCTGCTCAGTGAGAAGTTGGCTTCTCCCTCTACCTCTCACCCCACTGGTGTTCTCTCTCACTCTCTCTCTCAAATAAATAAATAAAATCTTTAAAAAAAACTGTGTTTTTTCTTTATTATTTTTTGTCTATTCTTTACTGTTATTGATTTTTTAAATTATTTAAAGATCCAAATATTTCCTTTTTTAAAATTATTTCCGTTTATGACCAAAATCATGACATTGTGACACTTGTTAAGATACTTTATGCAAAAATATCAGTGATAATGGACAAATCTGATTTTTTAACTTGCTACTCATATGACTTTGCTCAAAGTGATTACATAAACAAGAATTCCATAACTAAATGGATATTCCTATGAATAAATCTCATTTTCGGAATACAGAACTTCCACTAGAGAACTCAAGCAATTATACAGCCAGCATAAACTAATCTCATAAAAGAGAATATTTAACGATAAGGGTCTAATAAACAAAATAGCTTGTTTTAAAACGGAAATCAATTCAAGGAAAAGAATTCACCACATTACAGAGTGGATTCAGAAATATCTATAGCTAGTTGTAATCCAATAGTTATACTGTAGTAGAACCCTTGCATACATACATATACATCATTGCTAGAATTCTATACTGATTTGGAAATCAATACCATAAATATTGGTCCCTGTATATCAATGTAAAAGCAATTAACAACGTTTTTTTTATATCCTGCTATCCTAAGATACATATTGTGAACAGAATGAAATATCTGTATTGCAAACAAGGCAAGTTTCTTTTTCATATTCCCTTTGAACTTAAACACAGGACAAAGATATGATGCAATTTATCAATAGTACCTACCAAGGCTTTATCCATAACGACTTGTATTTTCAAAACTCTTTTCAATAGCACATCTGAATTTTTCTGTGAAACAGAGAACATGCATTAAATAAAACATTTTTAAAATTCTTATATTGTTTGTAATTATCATGAACATTACCTACATATATATGCACATAATTACATACATACATACACAAAGAGAGGTATAGATACATAGAAAACCAGATAGATATAGATTCATCAAGATATAATTAGAAAATAAGAGAATACCCACTGAATAAATAAGTAGATTCAAAATACAAATTTTAGGAAGAAATCAAAAGATTTTACCTATATTCCTGATAATTAGAATCCTCAAAAAATTACTGGAGGGAGAACCCATGTTTCCTTCCTCTGAAAACCTCTTCCCCAACCTTGAAGTTAAATGAACTTCCACTGACTGTCCTCCAAATGTTGCCTCTATATTCTCATTATTTTAATTATCTGTATTAACTTGTGGCTTATATTCAATAGAATGCATCCATTTTAAGAATACAGCTATAAGAATTGGTACTAATGTAAATACCCATGTAACAATTTCCAGAAGTAAGATAGAGAAAATTTCCATTTTGCTCTGCCAAGTCAATCATCCACATGGCTGAAGGCAACCAATTGACCTGTTTTCTCTTACCATAGGTTAGAATAATCTATTCCAGAATTTCATATAACTGGAATCATATAGTGTGTACTCTTTTGTTTCTGACTTTTTTCCCTCAGCATTCACTCATGTTGTTGTGATTATTAATTCATTAGTTTTTACTGCTAAGTAGTGTGTCATTTTAGAAATATACCATTTTATAAATATACCATTGACCTGTCGATGCTGTGAAAGATGGAATAAAATGGTGTCACTTATGTAAAATGTGTTTTAAAACATAACTGGGAGGACATAAAGGAGGTAGGCCTTATGCACATCCTCACTGGGTAGAACCATGAACTTTTGAACTGGGCCCAAACTTAAATATTCCTAGGGCCCTGCACAAACTTATCTGCAACTTGCTAATAGTAACAAATTTTTACTTAGTGACAGCCTTAAGAACCAATTATGTTTAGCCTAGTTTACGTTTCTGCTAACAATCAAAATCTTTGTAAACATATGCAGGCAGATTATAAAGACATAATAAATAAATATTATGACATGAATAAATCTATGAATATCCATGTACAGATCATTGTAAAGTTATATTCATTGTTCTTGGTAAATATTTAAAAATGGAATACTTGAGTCATATGGTAACTGTGGGTGTGTAAAGTAATACAAAAGTACCAGATTGCTTTCTAAGATAGTTTGATTATTCTAGGGTCTTTGCATCTCCTCATGAATTTGAGAACCAATATGTGTGAAAATGTTTTCTGGAATTATCAAAATTGGGATTATACTGAATCTACAGATTAACTGAGGGGAAATGAACATTTTAACAATGTCAATATCTTTATTCCTTGTGACCTTGCTCTTATAGCAAAGGGACACTCTTACAGTCCTGATTGTTTGACAGAATTTCTTTTTAATCTATACACACAGAGTTAGGTCACTAAAAACATAAGGTTATTTTTTTCCTTTAAACAATGTATGCCATTTTTTTTAATTTTATTTATTTATCCCTGAGAGATACAGAGAGAGAGAGAGACACAGACAGAGACACAGGCAGAGGGAGAAGCAGGCTCCATTCAGGGAGCCTGATGCAGGACTCGATCCCCGGACTCCAGGATCACGCCCTGAGCCAAACGCAGAGAGAGACTCAACCGCTGAGCTACCCAGGTGTCCCTGTATGCCATTTATTATTATTCTTTTTCCTATTTAGCATCCAGAAACTCTAGTAAAATGCTGACTGGCAATAGTGAGGGCAGACAGGCTTGAGTTATTCCTAATCTTAGGGTCTGTTTTAGTCAGTGCAGGTTGTAAAAACGTATACCACAGAATAGCTGGCTTAAACAGCAAACCCTCATTTCTCACAGCTCTAGAGGCTGGGAAGTTCAAGATCAAGGCCTGAGCAGATGCCCTTGGGTAAGAGCACTCTTCCTAGTTTGCAAATGGCTGCCTTCCTCTCACAGGACAAAGCAGAGAGAGAGAAATCCATATCTCTTCCTTTTTTTTTTTTTTTTTTTTTAAATAAGAGCATTAATCCCATCCTTAGGGCTCTACACTCACAAATGATCTAATTTAACCCTAATTATTTTTCAAAGGCTTCCTGATGCCATCTTCCTGAGGGTTGGAGTTTTAACTCAACTCTCAGGGGAATTTGGGGAACACAGCATGCAGTCCATAACAGGTAAAACATTCAGTCACTTACATTTATTAGGTTAGCTGTAGATACTCACAGATGTTCTTAATTAGATCAAAGAAGTTTTCTATTCTTAGTTTTTATCATGAATGGGTATTGAATTTTGACAAATGAAATTTCTAGAACAACTGATTAGATCTTATGGCTTTCTACATAACTATGTTAAATTGTTTTATTTAATTCCTCTTTTTTTTGTACTAATTTAGTAATAATGTCTCAAAATCCCATAGTCAGAATTCTTGAAAGAATATTTTTATACTATAATGGCAACTGGACTGGGTAAAAAAAGAGTTGGGATATCGTATACCCCCTAAAGAAGCCATTCTCAACATCCTCTCCATAGATATTCCTGTCTTATAAGCACTTCATTTTGGCAAAGGCTAAAAAGCCAATCTTGAGTTTTTCCATATTTGTAGTTGATTTTCTTTGATGCCAAAAATCCTATAGAATATTTATAAAGTCCAGCATATTAACAACATTATATATATCTGGGTGTTGCCAGTTTCTATCATAGTTTCTTGAGAAATTTTTCAAATTTAGGACTCTTTTTTCCAACGTTTTATTCTTTAATAACCTAGAATACTTTGGGTGCTAGTTTATTCATGAATGACAATATTATCTAGAATTTCTATTATCGTCTTTCACACTCCATTAGTCAGGATTCCTCAGAAAAACAGAACACTTATTATAATTTGTTATAATTAGATTTATATAAGGAATTGGCTCACATAATTATAGAGGCTGGCAAGTTCAAAATCTACAAAGTGGGCCTGTAGGCTATAAATCTACAAAGTGGGCCTGTAGGCTATAAATCAGGCTGAGGTACATTTCCAGACTGAAAGCAGCTGGCTAGAAGATTCTGTGGGAGGGTCCATCCATTTGTCCTATTCAGGACATCAACTGATTGGATAAGGTCCATCCACATATGGAGGACATTTCTCCTTTATTCAAAGTCCACTGATTTAGATGTTAATCTTATTCAGAAACACCCACAAAATTTGACCAACTGTCTGAGCAATATGTCCCAGCCAAGTTGACACATAAAATTCACCACCACACATTCTTAGGTTTTTTTCTATCATCATTTTATATAATTGCTTTCTAGACTCCTAAACCTGACTATAATATCACGTATTGGGGTTTATCGTAGTGTCTATTATTCATTAGCTACTTATCAATGGCTTTCAATTTTAAAATAGCTTTATTTTTCTCTTACATTTATTTCCTGAGCTCTTCCAAGGATCTTTTAAACAGATTATATAAATGTAGACCATTAGACTACTATAGAATGTATATCTCAGGGCTCACATTATCTAGGTTTGAGTTTTATTTCTATATCTTAACAAAGAATTTTCCAGAATAGTAATTTAAACTCTAAATCTCTGTTTCCTGATCTGAAAAGGGGGACAGCCATACTAACTTTTAGAATTGTTCAAAAAATTGGAAAGACAGAATATATGTAAAGCTCTCAGAACAGTATGTGGCACCTATGAAGCAGTACATGAATATAAAATAGTTTTTTCATTCACTTTGGATTTTGTGTTTTTCTATATTTATATTTCATATACTTCATTTATTCTTTTCTAAATATTATTATTTTAGAATATGTAGGTCTTTCAAGTCAAATCATTCTTAAACAAAGGGTAGAGATTAATGATTTTTATTATACTTTTGCTTTATTATAAGAAATAACCAATTATCTAAGGATGTTTGCTCCCTTCTCCAAGAGAACAGATATCAATGAGACACCTGTCCAGATTCAACTGTATTGAGGTAGGGATGCACACACCCTTCTCCCCTTACTCTTGACTAAATTCAAAGAATCTAATTGAGGACTCTTATGGGCCCCAAATCAGAGCTAGGAAGGGAATTAACCAGGAGAGTTTCATCCACTTTGATATTTTCCTGAGCAAGACATAAACCTGTTAAGCCACTGACAGTTGGAATTGCTTGCTTCAAAATCTTCTGGGATTTGACTTAATAGCAATTCTCATGAAAATACGGGATGAGGACAGAAGCTTACACAGCTCTTCCATCTTTTCATGTGATTGAAATTTCATGATATTTGGCAACTATTATTTGTGAATTTGGTTGTGATTGCTTTTGGGCTACTATCTTCAATCAGGAGGAGATCAGAGTCTCTCTTTTTCTGTTTAATTGTTGTTTGTTTTACTTTGAGGGAAGAATATTTCACATTAGGAGGAAAGAAAATTTTTAAATTTCAATAAAATATCTCAGTTATGTAGTTCTGGCTTCATACAGAATTACAGATCAGAAATTACTTTGCCTCAGTTTAAGTAATTGTGGTATTGCCTTTCAACTTCCAGTATTGCTGCTGGGAAATTTCATGCTATTCTGCATCCTGACCATATATAGGAAACCAGATTTTTTTTAAAATATCAGTTCAGGGATGCCTGGGTGGCCCAGTGGTTGAGTGTCTGCCTTTGGCTCAGATTGTGATCCCAGGGTCCTGGGATCAAGTTCCACATCAAGCTCCCTGAGTGGAGCCTGCTTCTCCCTCTGCCTATGTCTCTGCCTCTCTTTCTGTGTGTCTCTCATGAATAAATAAAATCTTTAAAATAAATAATTAAAATATCAGTTCAGAAACTCACTTTAAACAATTCTGATAAGTTTTCATTTTTTTGAAGATTGATTGATTGATTGATTGATTGATTTGGGGGAGGAGAGAAAGCAGGAGCAAGTGGGAGAAACAGAGGGAGAGGGAGAAGCAAACTCCCTGATGAGTAGGTAGCCAGATGTGGGGCTTGATCCCAGGGCCTCAAAATCATGACCTGAGCAGAAGGCAGACACTTAGATGACTGAGCCATCCAGGTGCCCCTCTGAGAATTTTTCTTGGATTATTTTGTGATTTATTAATTTCAATTTCCTGTTTATTCATACTGGGAACTCCTGTTGTATTACCCATCTCTTATTTTAATTTAAATATCTTATCTCTTGATTTTCCTTGTCATTTGTCTTTGTATTTTACTTTTTGTGTGATTTCTGGAATTTTATCTTGTGAACTTCCTATGGAGTTTTCTTTCTTTTTTCATTTTTATTATCATACTTTTAAATCCCTAAGAACTATCACTTATCTGCTAAGTGTTTTATTTTTTAAATAGCACTCCATTCCTAAATTTATGGATGAAATATTTTGTCTAACTCCTCTAAGGATATTGCCATTTTATTTTCTTCACCCTCTGTATTTTTTGGTACCTCAAACTTTAAAAACTTGATCTTTTCATGTCTCTATCTTCCATGTTAAATTGTTTCAGCATATGTCTAGTACCCCTTCATATTAGCAGTTGAGCTCTCAGCAGCTTATTCCAATATCTTGATGACCACATATGGAATTTTTGGGTATTGTCTTTGGAGAAAGCAATGTGTCTTGGTTGGGAAAATGCTGTCAACATAAATAGTTTTGATTCTTTTGGCTGGTTTAATTCCTTTCTGACGAGTCTTCCAATACACTTCTCAGAATGTATAAGCCTGGTTCAAATATCCAGTGTGCCAATTGGAAATTAAACACACTAGTTTCAGTATGGTATTCCTCTACGGGGAAATACAATAGGATATCTGTGACTGCTGTCCCCATTTCATAGACTCCCCAAAGAAAGCAGTCTTCAATTATCTCTCAGTCTACAAATAATTCATTAGGAAAGGAAACCAGGATGGCTAAATACTTACACATCTTATTTTCAACCAATTATCTTAAGTCCCTTTAAAATTATTTCTTAAGGTAACTGTACATGCAATTCCAGAAACATTTGAATAGTAATGTAGTATGTGTCACATTTCCCATAGCCTATTCCAATTCCTATTTCAGGATTTCTATTCCTTTAGTGCCTGGGATTTTTGATCACATCTCTTTAAAGAATGAAGAGGTAGACAGTGGTGGACAGCAAAGCAAAGTTTATTGAGTGATAGTACAAGGCTCCCAAAGAGGGAGGGGACCCAAGAGGTATGCCATTTTGGTGTTCAAATCAAGGGACTTTTATAAGGTCTTCTGCACAACTATTTTAAGCAAGTAGAGTGTGGGCCCTCTGCAGATTGGTTGCTAAGGCATGCTAATCAGGGTTTCAATCATGTACCTGTCTACCTATCAGGTTAATGTTTAAATTCTGATGGTCCTTTTTGGACTGACATCTGGGGACTTATGTCTTAACTGTTTCAGCTCACAACAAAATGTCAATAGTTGCATCTGAGGATGTTTTGCAAAAGTCACTTTTACAGAAGTTGCAAAATGGGATGCTATTGTGGTCTTTCTAAGCTGTAAAACAGGATAGTAGTCCAGTTTTGTCTTAGCTGGCCTGGCTCCCTGTCTTCTTGGTGGGGACCCTGGCCCTGACTACCTAATTGTCCAACTAATTCCTAACATTATCAGTTTAAGATTCATCTTTTTGGGGGCTAAATCAGCTATCTGCTATTTGATACCCATTATTATTTCTTCTGTTCTGTATGTGTTTATATGTTTATGCCACTTCAAAAATCCCTTTCATTTAGTGGGTTTCTTAAAAGGGATAAGAGGGATAAGTGCATGTGTTTAACATGTTTTTAATAGATAAGCTCTTTACAGTATTTTATCTGGTTTCTGTTCTACTTTTCAACTCTTTGTGTTTACTTTTATGAATATAAAAATATGCCTAAAATATGTTTTTATGTTATTCTTTCTGTTCCCTTTTAAAATCTGATATATAATCTCTTCATTCATGCTCATAAAAGCACTAGTCATGTGATAATATGCTTAACTAAACCTATAGATCTAAGCCTATCAAATATAGGATGAAAAGCAACTTTCGAACTATTTCATGAAAGATAGAAAATTCACAAACATATATCAATATTGACTTATCTCCATTCCTGCAATGATATATTTGGTTTTGTCTTTGGTTCTGACATTTTTGTTTCTATTTTAATTCATTACAACATTTTGTTTTGTACCCAAACTTTCCATAATGACTTCATTAGCTTGATCCACTACATTAGAAAATATGGTATGGTAAGCAAATAATAATAGTAATAATGATTTTTATTTATCACTTTTTAAATTTTTCTATATACTATGCTAAGTAATTTCCATTTATAAAGTTAATCTTTAAATAACTGTATGAGTCATGTATTATTTTTATTACTGCTTTTTCACAAGTAAGAGAATTTATACACAGAAAAGTTATATTACTCATCCAAGTTCTTAAAGCTAAAATGGACAGACTTGTAATTCAAACCAAGGCAACTAGGATGGTATGTTACCCCTATCCTGTCTGATCTCTCTCATTGCTAATTCACTGGAGGAGGATGGCTTCAAGTACAGTGTTACTTGAATTTTCTGTCCATCCCTTCAGGTTCTTCCTCTGCCACAGAATATTCATGGAATCCTTCAAGTTTTTCAATTTACTTATGTGATAGTGCTCTGTTTCAGTGGTGAAAATTGTCTTCATTTGTATCCAGTGTTGTACTGCAATATGCAAATGGTTTAAAGAAATGGCATAAAGTTTGTAGTCATCTCTATATCTTTTATTATTTTTATGAGTTTTTGTAAGGGCAGCTTTATTAACCTGTATATGTACCAATATCTTTGACAAAATAAACACAAGCAAATTAAAGCAACAGAGATGGAATTCATCATAAATTCAGTTCAAGTATCATTCATTACTATTTTACTTTGCTTCTCTTTAAAATGATATCCAACTGTGATGAGAATATGTGGACAGAGATTCATTCATTTTAGCCACTGATGATGAAAAACAAAGCTGTTCAAACATTTCCAAGGAGAAAGTTAAAATATATATTTTTTTGAGAGATACATTATGTGTATATATATTCTTTGAGATATATATATTCTTTTGAGATATATATGTAAATATATATATATTAATTTTTTAAAAGCCTCAAATAATTCATGAATGTATCTTCATATACTCATATATATATTTTTTTGAGATATATTTGTATATATCTCAAACAGTCTTTGGAAATATGCCTACCCTAGATGTAAGTGTTTATAATCAAAGTGTGATTGTTTAGAACTGTGCTACATTCATGAAGTACATTTCTTGATTAAAGTAAAAATATAAAAATGGAAAGGGGCACCTGGGTGGCTCAGTCAGTTAAGCATCCAACTCTTGATTTGGGCTCAGGTCATGATCTTAGGATCCTAGGATCAGCCCCACATCAGGCTCCATGCTCAGTGGGGCACCTGCTGAGGATTCTCTTTCCCTCTCTCTCTCTGCCCCTCCTCCTGCTTGTGCACACTTTCTCCCTTTCTCTCTCAAATAAATAAATCTTTAAATATATATATATATATAAATATACACACACACAAATAATGACATAATTATATAACATATACATTTTAAGTCTATATATAAGTTTATTTTAAATTTTATATAAATTTTAAATTTTATATAGATTTATATATATAAATGGAAATAACCTATATACATTTCATAATTATATAACCCATGTACATGATAGATAGATAGATGGATAGATAGATATCACAAAAGGGTATACATCAAATGGTTGTAGTGGATTCCACAACCTCATTTACCTCTAGAAAATGGTATATGGTCCATTCTTATTTTCTTACATATGTATATGTTTATTTTAATAGATGTTAAGCAATATACTTAATTTAAAATAATAAATGTAACAATTTAATTATAAGTAAAAATATGTATTATTCTTTTAATAGAAAAAAGAAAATTTCAAAGAGGAGTATATAGCTATATCATTATATAAATCAGTATACTTATAAATTTCTATTTATAACTAGAGATACTAAAAGAATCAGAATACTTCACTACTCTAAGAGCACTATCTCTAGACAATGAGATTTAGACAATTTCCTGCCTCTTTTCTACTTTTACATTTTCTAGCAAAATTTTCTATTAAAAAAAATATTGGTGGAGAAAATTTCATACAAACTAATAATCAAAAACTTTGTGTAATATTATATTAATAGAATGTTAATTCAAAAACAGTACAAATATGTATATATGCATCAATATACTCACAATTAGAAAAATGTAAGAATTTTGGTTTTTTAATTTTGTGCATTTATAGCTATTACATTTTCTAGATATATGACTAAACGTAAAAATATATTTAAAATTAATATCTTACAACAGAAGATATTAATTACCAGTGTATTTGCTTTCCAAATGTAATAATTCCAATGTGAATAAACTTATCAAAGATAACACAAGCAAAGATCACATATAAGTGGTTACTTACTTCTGATTTCACAAGAATCCTGTAGGGTTGATCTACCAGTTGAGTCGTAGTATAATTTTCTTGTACAGGGGAAAAATCAATTTTATTATTCTTTATTTGATAAAGCATATGCTCATATGCAGCTGCAGATTCCAATGGCTCAATGCCATAACTGACATTCTGCAACAGCAATAATCCCCTAGATATTTAAACACATAAGAAAGAAATAAAAACATAATTAATCTAGATTACCTACTGAGAAATGTAAATCAACATTATATAAAAACATTTAAAAAAACAGGCTTTTTTTTTTTTAAGATTTTATTTACTCATGAGAGACTGAGAGAGAGAGAGAGAGAGAGAGAGAGAGAGAGGCAGAGACACAGACAGAGGGAGAAGCAGGCTCCATGCAGGGAGCCCGATGTGGAATCGATCCCGGGACTCCAGGACCACACCCTGGGCCAAAGGCAGGCACTAAACCACTGAGCCACCCAGGGATCCCCTATAAAAACATTTTGTAGGAATTTAACAGTGGCCTTTGTGGTCTAATATCTAAGAATTATCTCTTCTTACTTGGCTAAACTTTCAAACACAATTTTATAGCTTCTTCTCTCTATTATGACATTTAGAAGTCATTGTGGTGCTAGTGCCAAGAAATGTGAATATTGTTCCTGCTAGCAAAAACTCTTTCTGTGTAAGTTTTATGACTACCAGCCTGATAAAGAGAATAGGAAAAATGATAAGAAGAGGAGGAGGAAAGTATATGAGAAGAAACAAAATCAAAGTCTCTATTTTCCTTGTCTTCACTCTAACCTTGAAGACATTTCCAAAAATTATAGGGCCACACAAGATTTTCAATCATTTATATCTCTAGAATATGCCATTACCTGAGTCCAGAACAAGTGCTAAGTGTCACAACTGATTTTGGAACCTCTGCAGCATATCCTTGATAAAGGCAATGGCCCTAAAAAGAATATATGAAGATACATTCATGAATTATTTGAGGCTTTTAAAAAAGTTTTTAAGATATTTAAATTCCAGTTAGCTAAACACATGTATAGTATAATATTAGCTTCAGGTGCACAACGCAGTGATGCAACACTTCCATACAACACCGGGTACTCATCACAACAAGTGCATGAATGATTTTTAAATAGTTTCTGGTTTATCTTTACTTCCTAGATATCATCAAACATTCGCATTTAGCCATTACCATAAAATTATCCACCAGATATTCCATTATCTGCAATCTCTTCCTCTTAAACCTTTTTTTCTAATAGTCATGACTCCTATCCTTTGCCAAATAATTCTTGCTTTAATTCTAATTTTTTGACAAATAACTTTATCTGCATCTTTTCTCTCTTAGCCACATTTCTTAAATGTGTAGTTTATAACTGCTAACTTGATGTAATTCACAGCATTACTTTAGCTTCATATGTGAACATGTCACTTTTTTTTTTAAGTTACCCAAAAGTATCTTAATCAATATTTCTTCATTTCTTTCTCTTTAGTATCTTACCATGTTCATTACCCTTAGTTTGAGCTTTCCTTCTTATGGACTTCCACAGCATTAATCTTCCCAGATTCTCCCCTAATACTCTCTTTCAGTGAATATTCACTTCTCTTCCCTTAAAAGTCTAGTGACATCTACAGTCAGTCCTGTTCCTTTGTTAATGCTATGCTAATAAAAACTATAGTATCATCACATTCTTTATGAATTTGTTTCTATGTCATTATTATATGTTATTAGCTGTCATGCATATTATTTCCATTAGTTCCAGATAAGAACTTCCCTCAGTGAGAAGGGAGTAGCAAAAATAGAGGAGAGGCACACTGACATCCAGTGGCCTTTGTACAGCCAGAAGAAATGCTCTCCATCACATTGATGCTTCATCATCTGATCCTACCTATCAGTACAAGATGGCCCAGGTAAGTACCTCTTACCACCACAGGCTGCAATAGCAGAAGTCGAGTAGAGTCAGAAGAACAACGCTCAATGGAATAATATAAAAAGCTATAAAAAAGCTAAATTGTCATTGGAACAACACACCACACTAAATCTAAACTTAAACTGGGTTGACTGCCTTCAAAAACAGATTTAAACATCAAAGATTCAAGCGAAAATCACTCACTATACCAAGAACCAAAAAACTCACAACAAAAATAAGAAAAGACAACTGATGACAGTATTGAGATGAGCCACATGTTAGAACTATCAGACAAACATTTTAAAGCAGCCATGGAAAACTGCTTCAGTGAGATTACAAATTATCTTGAAACAAATGACAGAATAGAAACACTAGCAAAAAATCTACTTGGGACAAAGAGAGTCATTACCTAATCATAAAAGCATCAATCCATTCAGAAGACATGGCAATCCTAAATGTACTAGGCATCAAAAAACAGAGCTTCACAATACATGAAGCAAACACTGATACAACTGAAAGAGAAAGACAACAAAAAAGCAATAATAAATGATGAACTCAGTATCCATCATTCAGTTATTGGTAGTACTAGGCAGGAAATCGATAAAAATACAGAACTGAATAACATTAATCAATATGATCTATATTACATTTATGGAAGACTCCACCCCAACAGCAGAGTACACATATTTTTCAATTATCCAAGAGCATTCATTTACACATACAATATAGTGGATTGTGAAGCAAGCCTTCACAAATTTAAAATAATTGAAATCATACAGGATATATTTTCTAACCATAATGATATCAAAGTAGAAATCAGCAGACAAGAAAAACAGGAAAAATCTCCAAACATTTGGAAATTGAACAACACACTTTTTAAAACCCCATGGATAAGCAAGAAGCCTCAAAGGAAATTTTAAAATATATATAACTGTGTTAAAATGAATATACAGCATATTGTTGTAGGCTGAAGCTCAGGCAGTGCTGAGCAGGAAATTTTAGTACTAAAATTCTTACTGTAGCAAAGAGAAAAGGTCACAAATTGATAATACGCTTTTCTCTCAACAAACTAAAACAAGAAACTCAAGGAAAGGAATAAGGAAGAAAATAATAAACATAAAGCTAAATGCTATGACACTGAAAATAAGGTAATAGTATGGAAAAAGCAAGAAAAAGCTGATTCTTTGATAAATTCAATAAACTGAAAAATCTCTAGTATGATTAACACAGTTAAGAAGAGAGAAGAGAGCAGTCATTCATGTCAGAAACAAAACATTCCTGTAATCATTAAAGGATACTAAAGGCCATGACAAAATTACACTACTAAATTCCACACCTAAGATAGAATGGATCAATTCCTTAAAAACCACAAATAACAAACAATACATATGAAACAGATAAATAAGATATTCCTATAACTATTAAATAAACTGAGTCGGTAATTTAAAATTTCATACACATACATACACACACACAAATCCCCAGGACTAGTGACAACAATAAAGAATTTTACCAAACAACTTAAAAATTACTATGTTCTTTATACAACATCTTCCAGAAAGTAAAACGGGAAATAAGACTTCCAAATTTATTTTGAGGCAGATATCATTCTACTACAAAAATTAGACAAAATCTGGACAAAAAAAAACCACAGATCAATACTTCTCATGAACTTTGATTTTAAAAAAAAATCCTCAAGATATTATTAGCAATCAAACCAGTCATGGGTAAAAAGAATTATCCATCAGAGCCAAGTTGCAGCTTGCACAAGGTTTTTTTAGGTTTATACCAAAGCATTTTCTTTCAATCAACTACAAATGCTATTGCATTTTAATTTCAGTTTCCACATGTTGTTAGCTGGAAATGCAGTGTATTTGTTGTGTTGATCACATATCCTAAAACCTTGCAGAAGTTACATATTTTATGGTGTTTTTTTAGATGGATCCTTGAGATTTTTTACATAGATGTGTCTTGTACAAATATGGGGCATTTTTCTTTTTTTCCTTTTCAATCTGTATACTTTTTATCTCTCTGCTTTGCCTTTCTGTGTTTGCTACAACTTCTAGTGCTGTACTGAAGTGTGTTCCCTATTTGCAGGATATGCATGCTGAAATTACAAAATGTTATTAAAATACATAAGAAAAGAAAAAAGATTAAAAAAAATGGAGAGTCTCACTGCATTCACAGATTGGAAGACTCAACATAGCAAAAATGTCAAGTCTCCACAAATTGATCTACAGGATTAAGACGTTGTCTATCACAATCCTAGCAAGTTTGTTTGTATTCATAAAGTAATTTAGTCTGAAATTTATATGAACAAGCAAAGACTATCCATGATAAAAATATTAGAAAGGAATAAAGTATGAGAAATCACTGTTGTCTGCAATAAATGCTTAATTTACAAGTAGAAGCATGGTAGTGGCAGAACTACAGACACAAAGGAACTGGACAGAATAAATAAGAACTGAGAAATATATCCACAAAAATATGCCCCACTGACTTTCTGACAAAGATGCAAGAGCAATTCAATGTAGACCAGTCTTTTCTATCAATGGTGTTAGAACAAATACACAACCTCAGTCAAAAGAATAAACCTTAATCCAAACCTCATACCTTACACAAATTATCTCAAGATGAACATACAATTAAATGTAAATAAAACTGTAATACTTTTAGGGGGAAAAAATCTTCAGGAACTAGGCATACATGGAATTCTTAATTTGATACCCAACTCCATTTATAAAAGGAAAAGTTGATAAATTCACTCTCATCAAAATTAAAGATTTCTAATCAATGAGGGACCTTTGAACAGGATAAAAAGAAAAATTACAGACGGGGAATAAATATTGGTACATCATATATCTGGCAAAAGACTTATACTTAGAATATATAAACTGCTTTAAAATCAACCATAAAAACTAATCAATCCAATTAGAAAATTATAAAGGATATTAATAGACATTTCATTTCACAAAAATATGTTCAATATCACTGGACATTAGGGAAATGCAAATTTAAAAATTAAAAATTACATGAGATATCACTAGGCATTTATTGAAATGACTAAAATTCTAAAAAAATGTAAATACTGATCAAATGGTGTCAAAAATACAGACATTCTATCTTTCCTACATTGCCAGTGGAAGTGTAAAATGGTACAGACACTCTGGAAAATAGTTAATATTTTTAAATATTATATATATTAAATATATAATATTAATTAATATTATAATATAATATTATAAATATTAAAAATATATATATTTACCATATAATGGCAATCATATTCCTGGGCATGTATCCCAGAAAAATGAAAAATTATGTCTACACAACAAATCGCACATGAATGTTCTTACAAGCATTACTTTCAATGGTTAAAGACTCTAAAAGATAAAGCATGAGAAGATGGAGACCTGATGTTTCTTTGTGGGAAAGTGATTGTTTAGAAATTTAATTTCTTAAATAGATTTCAAATGATTGAGATTTTCTATTATTTCTCCCCTCAAATTTGATAATTTCCCTTCCTTTTCAGGGAAGTTGGCCATTTCATCTAAATTATCAAATTTATTGACATAAAGGTTTCATAATACTTCAAAATATTTTATTTTCTGTATGACTAATCATATTTCCCCTTTGTCCCTAATATTGATGGAAATTGTTTTTGTTCTAGGTTAGTCTTACTAAGGGTTATTAATGATATTTGTCCTTTTAAAGAACTAAATTCTGAGCTTTAATTTTTTCTATTCTTTTTCCTTTTTCTATCTCATTGGTTTCTACCCTTATCTGCATTATTTCCTTCCTCTACTGTGTTTTTACGCTTTACAGAGTATTTCATTTTGTATTGAAATTAATTTAATGGCAACCTTCCTGAATCCTCTTGTTGCTGAGTTTTAGGCCTTGGGGTAGGGAATGAGGGTGATAAGAGTATCTCTCACTCTCTGCTCTTCAGTAGAGTCTTACCCTCTTCAGTAGAGCACACAGGCAGCCTAATCGTTAGTCAAGGGCATAAAGACAATTCCCTCCCTGCAAAAAATTCATACATCTGACGGCCCCTCTATCTGGTCCTGAGTCATCCCAGTTAAAGCTGCATCAGCAGCTCTGGTCCAAGTCTGCAAGCTTTGCTTGGTCCCAACTCCCTATGCTATGGTTGAGACTTTACCCTCAATCAGAAGGGCCAAGTTGAATGTGACTCACCTTCTGGCTCTCTTTTCTCTCAGAGAGAAAATTTTTCCTGATCTGCCTATTGTCAAATGTCTCAGAACAGATGTCTTGTGTACTTTGTTCTGCCTTCTACTTGCAGATGGTGACAAAAACAATGTTGCACTAGTTTATTTTTAATTTCATTATCTCTCCATTGCAATATAGCAATAGAATCTGACCCTTCACTTGCATTTACTTCTTGCCGATCATCTGTTCTCACAAAGTAAATATCTCACAGACTAAAGCTAATTTTCTCACATACTTAAAAATTTCTTGAACCCTATCCACATTTTAGGATACAATGTAAACTCGTATGTTTCACACGTGAACCTCTTCAGATTCTGTACCCAATATGGTTTAGCATCCTTACTCTCCCTTTCAATAAGGGCTTCTGATCTGTTTGCCCAATAATTCTGTGGGGTAGAAAGCATTTTTTCTTCTTGCCAATGGCAACTTAATGATATTTAAAAAGTAAACCTACACAGCATAAAGCAAAACTAACTTACCTTTTTAAATGAAGAATCTGGATACAATGTTCCTGATTTGTTGTATGCATACACCAGGAAATGAGGGTCTAAAAATGACCTAATTCAACCAAAGTAATGACACTTCATTGTAATTGTAACATTAGCAAAACCAGAATCATGAAATTAAAATTTACTTTCAACTTTACAAGTTCAAATATCCAAAAATTAAATGGTCTCCTCTCTCCATTACCTCAGTTGCATTCTGATAGCACATTTCATATATAAGAAAAAATATTAAGTGGCATAATCAGATAGCAGCAGGGACACACCATAATGACATAGATTTATGTATACTAGAAACCAGGACTTCTGGATTCCAACAGCAAACTTTTCTTTTAGATTCAACAATCAATACATCGCATTGCATAAATATGTTAATATTTCCTAACAAGTAGCCATAGGTTGATAAGAAAAAAAATATGCTTTTTCCAATAGTTTTCATGAAATTATACTGTGGTAAAAACACTTCCCAAATTTTCAATGCCTCAAAACAACAATGAATGTTCTTCACAAGTTTATTGCAGGTTCAGCTCCACTTCATTCTGGAACCTAGGAAAAGACATACCTTCTTTCTTTATTTATTTTTAAGATTTTATTTAGTTATTCATGAGAGACAGAGATGCAGAGACACAGGCAGAGACACAGGCAGAGGGAGAAGCAGGCTTCATGCAGGAAGCCCCACATGGGACCCGATCCTGGGTCTCCAGGATCATGCCCTGGGCTTAAGGCGGCGCTAAACCACTAAGCCAACGGGGCTGCCCAAAGACATACCTTCTAACCCTGGAACATGCCTTGCTTGAAGCAGAAGGAGAAGAGAAATTGTAGAAGCACACAACAGTTCTTAAAGCCTTTGTTTAGAAGCAGAAGATTAGTGCCTTGCTCAAATTTCATAAGCTAAATGGTATCTATAAACAAACCTCATATGAATTGTACCAAAGTGTCATCTTCTTACAGAGAAGATAGTGATTGTTATGGAACAATCTGACACCACTATTTATTGCTGGGAGACTGGGGTTTCTTAAGGATTCCAAAAACTAAAGCGTAGTTCAAGGCCAGAATCAAAGAGGGGCCAGAGCATTCATTGAGTGTGTGCTTTCACCTCTACTTTTTTTTTTAAGATTTTATTTATTTATTCATGAGAGACACAGAGAGAGAGAAAGAGGCAGAGACAGGCAGAGGGAGAAGCAGGATCCATGCAGGGAGCCCGATGTGGTACTCGATCCTGGGACTCCAGGGTCACGCCCTGGGCCGAAGGCAGATGCTCAACCGCTGAGCCACCCAGGCATCCCTCACCCCTACTTCTCATTCCAGATCTGCTTCTTCATCTTCTTTCATTCCTGACAACTCTTCCTTTCCTCAGTTCAAATAACAAAACTAGAGAGCTTCCCAGAAAAAAAAAATACTGATATTTATCAGCTCATATCCCACATATATTCAAGGACAATGCTGAGTGGCCTGAATTGTTTTAGGAGCGAGTACCTGGAACATGAATTCTGGCACATGGGCAGAGCCACATTTTAGCAACTAAGCAATTATTATACTCATTTTTTTAAGATTGTATTTATTTATTCATGAAAAACACACAGAGAGGCAGAGACACAGGGCAGAGGGAGAAGCAGACTCCCCATAGGGAACCCGATTTGGGACTCCTATCCCAGCAGCCTGTGATCACACCCAGCAGAAGGCGATGCTCAACCACTGAGCCACCCAGGTGTCCCTCATGAATATTTATTTTTATCAGCAATAAATCCCACAAAGGAAGAACACAATCAATAGGTTGGATAGCATGTTTGCCACATATAGAACAGATTAAGAGTTAATACCTACAACAAACAAATTCGTCATGGGAAAAAAAGAAAAGAAAAGCAGAAAAGTAAGTCATAAATTGAAAATAAATAACACAAAACATATGAATAAAAATGAAAACCAAGGGCAATCCCGGGTGGCTCAGTGGTTTAGTACTGCCTTCAGCCAAGGGCGTGATCCCGGAGACCGGGGATCGAGTCCCACGTCGGGCTCCCTGCATGGAGCCTGCTTCTCCCTCTGCCTGTGTCTCTGCCTCTCTCTCTCTCATTCTGTGTCTCTAATGAATAAATAAATAACATCTTAAAAAAATAAAATAAAATAAAATAAAATAAATAAAATAAAATAAAATAAAATAAAATAAAATAAAATAAAAAAATGAAAACCAGAAAGGAAAAACAAAAGCTTAGGAGAAGCAATTCAACTAGAATGGTCAGTAAACATTTGAAGATACTACATATTAATAATCAGGGAAGTGCCTATTAAAATAACAATAAAATAGCATTTCTTATCCATTAACAAAAATAAGTGAAGATACTTATTTTATTGAGAATGTAGATAACAGAAATGTTTCTGTATTGGTCTGAGTGAAAACTGGGATAAACCCTATTACGTAAAAACTAGTAGCATATAGCACTCTTGAGAATTGTATCATTTATAATCTATCTATTTCATGGGTGCCCAGAGTATCATGGCCAAAGATATCCATAATATGGCTTTTCTTGCTATAAATATATAGGTGGATAAATAATAAATGAGATATATTTATTTGATGGCTACATATGTATTTACAATCAATTAACTCTTTCTGCACAAAATCAGTGTAAATAACTCTCAGATAAAAATGACATGTGAGGTGCCTGGGTGGCTCAGTTGGTTAAACGTCCAACTCTTGGTTTTGCCTCAAGTCATGATTTCAGGGTCATGAGATCAAACCCCACTATGGCTCAGTACTAGGCATGAAGCCTGCTTAAGATTCTCTTTCTCTGGTTCCCTCTGCCCCTCACTGCCACCCCACCCATTCTTTCTGTCTGTCTCTAAAAAAATAAAAATAAAAAGTTATACAAAATGTTTCATGAAAAGCATAACCACAAAACCAGAACAATAACATAGTAAGTATCTACTGTTCACATTTTTGGGTCATTAGTTCTGCTAATGATGGCCAGGCTTGCTCATTGGTTAGTCTGGGATTCAGCTGGATTTTGGCTGATCTAGAGATGATTAGGCCAATATAAAAAATACTGGACTAATATAAACTATGGTCTTTGTGCAATAATGATGGATAGGATCATCAGTAATAATAAATATATCATTCTGGTGGGGCACATTGATAATGGGAGAGACTACACATGTGCAGAGGCAGGGGGCATATAGAAACTGCCTGTACCTTCCTCTCAATTTTTCTATGAACCTAAGACTAGTCTAAAAAATTAATATTAAATTGGAAACAGGAAACAGGAAACTGCAAACAGCTGATAATTGTTTAGAGAAGTTTCTTTAGGGAAATACAAATTGACACAAAAATGTGATAGAAATTTTTAACACATCTTGCATGCTTTTGAAAATCTGAACTGCTACTGTCTTTTCAGAAACTGGCAACATCTCTCAAAATCCTAATACAAAATGTGAGTAATAAGGAAAGTTGTTGTGCAAATTAAATCAGTTACTACATGCAAATTGGAACATGCCTATCAATTGGTAAGAGTTCCATGAACATCAGTTACTTTTGTTGTTTTTGTTGTTGTTGTTATCATTATCACCATCATTACTATTATTCATACATCTTGATCCAGAAATCCATTTCTTGGTAGCAAGCCCACAAAACAAAATATTTATTACATAAGAAAATACATACAAGGATGTTTATTGCAGGGCTCTATACTGACAATCCTTGGAAATATAACCTCATTACCTATAAACATGCCATACTAGAACTACAGTTATCTTTTAAAGAATAAGTTAAGATATATAGAGAGAAGAGGAAAATGAACACCATTATTAAATAAGACCTGCCAATTGCAAAACAGCATTTCCATTTCTCTAAAAAACTTTTTTGGTAGGTTTCTACATATTTTATTTAAAGAAAAGGTGAAATTTAGAATAGAAAATGGTGGAAAGACACATATGAGGTTATTAATATTGTTTTCCTCATGTAGTGAAAATTTAAGATAAAAAAATATTGGTGTAATATCAAATAAAATGTTTAAAATCATATAAATGTATAAAATGACATGAACAAAATTAAACATGGATAAATTAAATCATTGCCTTAATTATTATAGTTATAATAATAATAATTATAAATAATTAATAATTAAGAACTACATAGACTAATTTTCATTTATCTGACATAAACATTAACTTTGTAATATGAAACTAGAACTTGGCTCAAATACTAGATTTAAAATCTCAAGCTGAAAACTCAGATGCTAAAACAAAGATGTAACATATTAAATATGTCATTTTTCTTGTTTAGGCTCAACTTAGAGTAGTAACTATAAAAATTTCAGAAGTTAAAAAGACTGTATGAAAAATGGAATGTCAACTTACTGTTTTTCAAGATGGAGAGTGTACCTTTTCCGGTCAATTTTGATGGCATAAGTGACCTATAGCAAAATATTCAAGAAGAATGTAATTATTAGAAATTCTGAATTCTTAAAAATCAAAAGCCATAACTTCTTAAAATATATTTACTCTTCCATATAGACAACACAGATCATATCACATGTCTCAAAATAATATATACATATATAATTGTAATCTTCCTTCAATCTTGGAATGTATGACAGAATTAATCATAATTAAACTTAAAATCAAAGAGTCTCAATCAATTTCAAAACTAAGAGCATTAGTTGTAGAGTAATCTTGGGAGAAACTAATTTTATTATCTTTTTTCTACTTTGCAATTTCTAGCCCAAGTACATTAAAAAATTAAAGAATATATCACAGTTCCCCTTTTAAGATTAAAGGAAGTATCCCCTAACTATAAAAACACTCTATATCTCCCTCTCCTCTTTAGGAATTGCTTTAGCTACAGAGGGTCACCTCACACCAAGTCACAACTTTCTGAGACAGCCCACATTTACCGAGAAGCCCCCTCATCCCAACTCCAGAGATTGATGGACCATGCCAGCTTCATGCTTTGTTGAGACTCAAATGCGTCTCCATCTCCCCTTCCGACTTCCTGCCCTCCCCTTCCACAGGGGCTCATCACAAGAGCATACCCTAATAAACTGCCTTCATGGGAATCTTCTCAAAGACTCCATCCCAAAGAACCCAATCTGTGACATGATCATAAAAGATACACATTCTTCACAGCATAGCACTTGGTTAATGTTGGTAAACTTTCCACATTTGCAAAGAACATGATTTTGTCATTGGATACAGTTTTCTGCATTTTAAAACTTCTCATGTTCAGTCCCCTGTAAGCTTACAGCTATTGAAAAACATGTATGGAGTTGACAGCGGGCACAGTAAGCTAAGCATCTGACTCTTGATTTTGGCTCAGGTCATGATCTCAGGGTCCTGATCTCAGGGTTGTGAGATCGAGTCCCACATCAGGCTCCCTGCTTAGTGCAGAGTCTGCTTAAGACTCTTTCTCCCTTTGCCCTTCTCCCACCTCTAAAATAAATAAATCTCTAAAAAAAGATGTGTTGACATCTTCTCAAATTATTGTGATATTATTTTTTTCTCCTTTAATCTGTAGTTTTCTTCATTACATATTTTGAACCTTTGTTGTTGGTTGCAAACAGGAGTAAAATTAACAAAATGGCAAATACTTATAAAGTATGCCTCTATGTCATCTTCAGAATTTGACTTGAATTTTGGGTTGTAATTTCTTCAATATCATACATTATCATTTAATATATATGAATAATAAATAATGTAGAAGTGTATTTTCAAATTTCCATATACATTTTCAAACCTTAATATTTCACTTAATTGCATTGTTACCAGATAAATACTATATTATCAGTATTTTATTTTTAATGTTTTTTCCTTGCTTTTGTCAATTGTGTTGAATAATCTGTATATTCCTGAGAAGAATGTGATTACTACAGTGATAAAGTTGAATTACAGCTAGATTAGAAAAACACTATCTTTATTTCTGGGGTTGCCTAGAAGTCTAGATTTTCTGATTATCAGTTAAGACAAAGGTGGTAAGATTTAAAATGTACTTTTTAAGGGACAAAATCTCTCTTGGCCAAGGTTAGCTTCTTTAGTGCTTGCCTACCTAGTTTGACAAGGCTGGCTTGGCTACTTAGAGTCACTGAAAGCTTTTTAAGAAGTTTTTCCCAAAGTCAAAATTCCACCAATAAGTCTCATTATTTCAAAGACTCATCATGTTCCAGGAGAACAGAGACTGGACTCATAGGGAGCTCACTGTGGATGTTTCTTGAATTCCTGATATTTGCCTGAATTATTTCTCTTGCTGCACCATATGCTTTGCCATTAAATAAAAGCCCCATGGTAATACCCTGTAGAGTCTAGTGAGTCCTAATGAACAGCAGAGGGAGAAAAAAAACAATATATTCACTGTGATGGGTTAACTTCTATATAAATCAATCAAATAAAATATTTTTGTTGTTCAAATTGTCTTTAACTTTATTAATCTTTTTATGATTTGTAAGCCAATACTTGAGGAAAACATTTTAAGACCTATGAAAATGGATTTGAAATTTTCTACCTCTAGTACAATCCGATCTTATATGTGCTGAGAGCATTTTTAAAGACATATACAAATTTAGAATTTTTATATGTTCCTAGTAAATGGAATATTTTATTAAGTAATGATGTTTATCTCTCACAATGGTGTGAGGGTGTGTGTGTTAAATGTTGGGTTTTTTTCTGCTTTTATCATGGATATTTGGTTTGCTTTTGGTTAGCATTTTCCCAGTATGTGTCATATTCCTCTAAACATTTGTTTAGATATTTGTTTTGGTGTAATAGCTTTTATGAACACATAATCACTGGCTGGTTTGGGTGCCATAAATAAAGACAAACAGACCAGTCTATCAAACCTGTCCCAGTGTCTTGTTTTCCACTTAGCAATTCAATGCTCCTCTCCAATCTTGCCACTAAGGTTCCAATCCTTGGATTCCTATCAGATCCCTGCGTGTCTTTACATCAACACTTCTT